>NW_027311886.1:112500-155000 GCF_040954645.1 Diabrotica undecimpunctata
AAGAGGCGACTAATAGGTAGGAGTCGAGAGGTGAAGAGTGCATGTGTGTGTGCGTGTGTGCGTGTGTGTGTGCGTGTGTGAGTATGTGTGTGTGTCCGTTTGGCTTGCAGTGATAAGAACACGGCCAAGGCAAGAAGGCCCTGCCTGTCGTAAGAGGCGACTAATGGGTAGGAGTCGAGAGGTGAAGAATGTATGTGTGTGTGCGTGTGTGCGTGTTTGTGTGTTTGTGAGTGTATGTGTGTGTGCGTGTGTGCGTGCGTGTGTGGGTGTCAGTGTGTGTGTCCTTTCGGCTCACAGAGATAAGAACTCGGCCGTGGCAAGAAGTTCCTGCCTGTCGTAAGAGGCGACTAATGGGTGGGATTCGAGAGGTGAAGATTGTATGTGTGTGTGCGTGTGTGCGTGTGTGTGTGCGTGTGTGAGTATGTGTGTGTGTTAGTTCGGCTTGCAGAAATAAGAACACGACCGAGGCAAGAAGGCCCTGCCTATCGTAAGAGGCGACTAATAGGTAGGAGTCGAGAGGTGAAGAGTGCATGTGTGTGTGTGTGCGTGTGTGCGTGTGTGTGTGTGTGCGTGTGTGAGTATGTGTGTGTCCGTTCGGCTTGCAGAGATAGGAACACGGCCGAGGCAAGAAGGCTCTGCCTGTCGTAAGAGGCGACTAATAGGTAGGAGTCGAGAGGTGAAGAATGTATGTGTGTGTGCGTGTGTGCGTGTTTGTGTGTGTGTGAGTGTATGTGTGTGTGCGTGTGGGCCTGCGTGTATGTGTGTGTGTTTGTGAGTGTGTGTGTGTGTATGTGTGTGTCCCTTCTGCTCGCAGAGATAAGAAAACAGCCGTGGCAAGAAGGCCATGCAAATCGTACGGGGCGACTAATGGGTAGGAGTCGAGAGGTGAAGAGTGTATGTGTGTGTGTGTGCGTGTGTGCGTGTGTGTGTGTGAGTGTATGTGTGTGTGCGTCTGTGCGTGCGTGTGTGTGCGTGTCCGTGTGTGCGTACGTGTGTGCCTGTTTGTGTGTGTTTGTGAGTGTGTGAGTATGTGTGTGTGTTAGTTCGGCTTGCAGAAATAAGAACACGACCGAGGCAAGAAGGCCCTGCCTATCGTAAGAGGCGACTAATAGGTAGGAGTCGAGAGGTGAAGAGTGCATGTGTGTGTGCGTGTGTGCGTGTGTGTGTGCGTGTGTGAGTATGTGTGTGTGTTAGTTCGGCTTGCAGAGATAAGAACTTGTCCGAGGCAAGAAGGCCCTGCCTATCGTAAGAGGCGACTAATAGGTAGGAGTCGAGAGGTGAAGAGTGCATGTGTGTGTGCGTGTGTGCATGTGTGTGTGCGTGTGTGCGTGTTTGTGTGTTTGTGAGTGTATGTGTGTGTGCGTGTGTGCGTGCGTGTGTGTGTCAGTGTGTGTGTCCTTTCGGCTCACAGAGATAAGAACTCGGCCGTGGCAAGAAGTTCCTGCCTGTCGTAAGAGGCGACTAATGGGTAGGAGTCGAGAGGTGAAGAATGTATGTGTGTGTGTGCGTGTGTGCGTGTGTGTGTGCGTGTGTGAGTATGTGTGTGTGTGTTAGTTCGGCTTGCAGAGATAAGAACTTGACCGAGGCAAGAAGGCCCTGCCTATCGTAAGAGGCGTCTAATAGGTAGGAGTCGAGAGGTGAAGAATGTATGTGTGTGTGCGTGTGTGCGTGTGTGGGTGTGTGTGTGAGTGTATGTGTGTGTGCGTGTGTGCGTGCGTGTGTGCGTGTGTGTGTGCGTGTGTGCGTGCGTGTTTGCCTGTGTGTGTGTGTTTGTGAGTGTGTGTGTGTGTGTGTATGTGTGTGTGTGTCTTCGGCTCGCAGAGATAAGAACACAGCCGCGGCAAGAAAGCCATGCCAGTCGTAAGGGGCGACTAATGGGTAGGAGTCGAGAGGAGAAGAGTGTATGTGTGAGTGCGTGTGTAAGTATGTGTGTGTGTCCGTTCGGCTTGCAGAGATAAGAACACGGCCGAAGCAAGAAGGCCCTGCCTGTCGTAAGAGGCGACGAATAGGTAGGAGTCGAGAGGTGAAGAATGTATGTGTGTGTGCATGTGTGCGTGTATGTGTGTGTGCGTGTGTGCGTGCGTGTGTGCGTGTGTGTGTGCGTGTGTGCGTTCGTGTTTGCGTGTGTGTGTCTTTTTGTGAGTGTGTCTGTGTAAGTGTGTGTGTGTCTTCGGCTCGCAGAGATAAGAAAACAGCCGTGGCAAGAAAGCCATGCTAGTCGTAAGGGGCGACTAATGGGTAGGAGTCGAGAGGTGAAGAATGTATTTGTGCGTGCGTGTGTGAGTGTGTGTGTGTGAGTGTGTGTGTGTATGTGTGTGTGTCCCTTCGGCTCGCAGAGATAACAAAACTGCGGTGGCAAGAAGGCAATGCCTGTCGTAAGAGGCGGCTAATGGGTTGGAGTCGAGAGGTGAAGTGTGTACGTGTGTGCGCGTGTGTGTGTGTGTGAATGTGTGTGTGTGTATGTGTGTGTATGTGTGTGTGTGTCCCTTCGGCTCGCAGAGATAAAAATACAGCCGTGGTAAGAAGGCCGTGCCTGTCGTAAGAGGCGACTAATGGGTAGGAGTCGAGAGGTGGAGAGTGTGTGCGTGTGCGTGAGCTTGTGCGTGTGTGCGTGTGTGCCTGTGTGCGTGTGTTTGTGTGCGCGTGTGTGTCTGTGTCCTTTCGGCTTTCAGAGATAAGAACACGGCTGTGGCAAGAAGTTCCTGCCTGTCGTAAGAGGCGACTATTAGGTAGGAGTCGAGAGGTGAAGAGTGTATCTGTGTGTGTGTGTGTGTGCGTGTGTGCGTGTGTGCGTGTGTTTGTGCATGTGTGAGTGTTTGTGTGTGTATGTGTGCGTGTGTGCGTGCGTGTGTGTGTAAGTGTGTGTGTCCGTTCGGCTTGCAAAGATAAGAATACGGCCGAGTCAAGAAGGCCCTGCTTGTCTTAAGAGGTGACAAATGGATAGGAGTCAAGAGGTGGAGAGTGTGTGCGTGTGCGTGTGCGTGTGCGTGTGTGAGTGTGTGTATGTGTGTGTGTCCGTCAGGCTTGCAGAGATAATAATACGGCCAAGGCAAGAAGACCCTGCCTGTTGTAAGGGGCGACTAATAGGTAGGAGTCGAGAGGTGAAGAGTGTATGTGTGTGTGTGCGTGTGTGCGTGTGTGTGTGCGTGTGTGAGTGTGTGTGTGTATGTGTGTGTGTCCGTCAGGCTTGCAGAGATAATATTACGGCCAAGGCAAGAAGACCCTGCCTGTTGTAAGGGGCGACTAATAGGTAGGAGTCGAGAGGTGAAGAGTGTATGTGTGTGTGTGCGCGTGTGCGTGTGTGTGTGCGTGTGTGTGTGCGTGTGTGAGTATGTGTGTGTGTTAGTTCGGCTTGCAGAGATGAGAACACGACCGCGGCAAGAATGCCCTGCTTATCGTAAGAGGCGAAAGGTAGGAGTCGAGAAGTGAAGAGTGTATGTGTGTGTGCGTGTGTGCATGTGTGTGTGTTTGTGCGTGTGTGAGTGTGTGTGTATGAGTGTGTGTGTCCGTTCGGCTCGCAGAGATTAGAATACGGCCGAGGCAAGAAGGACATGCCTGTCGTAAGAGGCGACTAATGGGTAGGAGTCGAGAGGTAAAGAGTGTATTTGTGTGTGTGTGTGTGTGTGTGTGTGTGTGTGCGTGTGTGTGTGCGTGTGAGCGTGCGTGTGTGTGTGAGTGTGTGTGTCTGTTCGGCACACAGAGATAAGAACTCGGCTGTGGCAAGTAGTCCCTGTCTGTCGTAAGAGGCGACTAATGGGTAGGAGTCGAAAGGTGAAGAGTGTATGTGTGTGTGTGTGTGCGTGTCTGCGTGTGTTTGTGCGTGTGTGAGTGTGTGTGTGCGTGTGTGCGTGCGTGTGTGTGTGAGTGTGTGTATCCGTTCGGCTTGCAGAGATAAGAATACGGCCGGAGCAAGAAGGCTTTGCCTCTCGTAAGAGGCGACTAAGGGATAGGAGTCAAGAGGTGGAGAGTGTGTGCGTGTGCGTGTGCGTGTGCGTGTGCGTTTGCGTGTGCGCGTGTGTGTGGCGTGTGTGCGTGCGTGTCTGTGTGAGTGTGTGTGTGTGTCCGTTCGGCTCGCAGAGATAAGAAAACGGCCGTGGCAAGAAGTCCCTGAAGTAATAAGTAGGAGTCGAGAGGTGAAGAGTGTATGTGTGTGTGTGCGTGTGTGCGTGTGTGTGTGCGTGTGTGAGTATGTGTGTGTGTCCGTTTGGCTTGCAGTGATAAGAACACGGCCAAGGCAAGAAGGCCCTGCCTGTCGTAAGAGGCGACTAATGGGTAGGAGTCGAGAGGTGAAGAATGTATGTGTGTGTGCGTGTGTGCGTGTTTGTGTGTTTGTGAGTGTATGTGTGTGTGCGTGTGTGCGTGCGTGTGTGGGTGTCAGTGTGTGTGTCCTTTCGGCTCACAGAGATAAGAACTCGGCCGTGGCAAGAAGTTCCTGCCTGTCGTAAGAGGCGACTAATGGGTGGGATTCGAGAGGTGAAGATTGTATGTGTGTGTGCGTGTGTGCGTGTGTGTGTGCGTGTGTGAGTATGTGTGTGTGTTAGTTCGGCTTGCAGAAATAAGAACACGACCGAGGCAAGAAGGCCCTGCCTATCGTAAGAGGCGACTAATAGGTAGGAGTCGAGAGGTGAAGAGTGCATGTGTGTGTGTGTGCGTGTGTGCGTGTGTGTGTGTGTGCGTGTGTGAGTATGTGTGTGTCCGTTCGGCTTGCAGAGATAGGAACACGGCCGAGGCAAGAAGGCTCTGCCTGTCGTAAGAGGCGACTAATAGGTAGGAGTCGAGAGGTGAAGAATGTATGTGTGTGTGCGTGTGTGCGTGTTTGTGTGTGTGTGAGTGTATGTGTGTGTGCGTGTGGGCCTGCGTGTATGTGTGTGTGTTTGTGAGTGTGTGTGTGTGTATGTGTGTGTCCCTTCTGCTCGCAGAGATAAGAAAACAGCCGTGGCAAGAAGGCCATGCAAATCGTACGGGGCGACTAATGGGTAGGAGTCGAGAGGTGAAGAGTGTATGTGTGTGTGTGTGCGTGTGTGCGTGTGTGTGTGTGAGTGTATGTGTGTGTGCGTCTGTGCGTGCGTGTGTGTGCGTGTCCGTGTGTGCGTACGTGTGTGCCTGTTTGTGTGTGTTTGTGAGTGTGTGAGTATGTGTGTGTGTTAGTTCGGCTTGCAGAAATAAGAACACGACCGAGGCAAGAAGGCCCTGCCTATCGTAAGAGGCGACTAATAGGTAGGAGTCGAGAGGTGAAGAGTGCATGTGTGTGTGCGTGTGTGCGTGTGTGTGTGCGTGTGTGAGTATGTGTGTGTGTTAGTTCGGCTTGCAGAGATAAGAACTTGTCCGAGGCAAGAAGGCCCTGCCTATCGTAAGAGGCGACTAATAGGTAGGAGTCGAGAGGTGAAGAGTGCATGTGTGTGTGCGTGTGTGCATGTGTGTGTGCGTGTGTGCGTGTTTGTGTGTTTGTGAGTGTATGTGTGTGTGCGTGTGTGCGTGCGTGTGTGTGTCAGTGTGTGTGTCCTTTCGGCTCACAGAGATAAGAACTCGGCCGTGGCAAGAAGTTCCTGCCTGTCGTAAGAGGCGACTAATGGGTAGGAGTCGAGAGGTGAAGAATGTATGTGTGTGTGTGCGTGTGTGCGTGTGTGTGTGCGTGTGTGAGTATGTGTGTGTGTGTTAGTTCGGCTTGCAGAGATAAGAACTTGACCGAGGCAAGAAGGCCCTGCCTATCGTAAGAGGCGTCTAATAGGTAGGAGTCGAGAGGTGAAGAATGTATGTGTGTGTGCGTGTGTGCGTGTGTGGGTGTGTGTGTGAGTGTATGTGTGTGTGCGTGTGTGCGTGCGTGTGTGCGTGTGTGTGTGCGTGTGTGCGTGCGTGTTTGCCTGTGTGTGTGTGTTTGTGAGTGTGTGTGTGTGTGTGTATGTGTGTGTGTGTCTTCGGCTCGCAGAGATAAGAACACAGCCGCGGCAAGAAAGCCATGCCAGTCGTAAGGGGCGACTAATGGGTAGGAGTCGAGAGGAGAAGAGTGTATGTGTGAGTGCGTGTGTAAGTATGTGTGTGTGTCCGTTCGGCTTGCAGAGATAAGAACACGGCCGAAGCAAGAAGGCCCTGCCTGTCGTAAGAGGCGACGAATAGGTAGGAGTCGAGAGGTGAAGAATGTATGTGTGTGTGCATGTGTGCGTGTATGTGTGTGTGCGTGTGTGCGTGCGTGTGTGCGTGTGTGTGTGCGTGTGTGCGTTCGTGTTTGCGTGTGTGTGTCTTTTTGTGAGTGTGTCTGTGTAAGTGTGTGTGTGTCTTCGGCTCGCAGAGATAAGAAAACAGCCGTGGCAAGAAAGCCATGCTAGTCGTAAGGGGCGACTAATGGGTAGGAGTCGAGAGGTGAAGAATGTATTTGTGCGTGCGTGTGTGAGTGTGTGTGTGTGAGTGTGTGTGTGTATGTGTGTGTGTCCCTTCGGCTCGCAGAGATAACAAAACTGCGGTGGCAAGAAGGCAATGCCTGTCGTAAGAGGCGGCTAATGGGTTGGAGTCGAGAGGTGAAGTGTGTACGTGTGTGCGCGTGTGTGTGTGTGTGAATGTGTGTGTGTGTATGTGTGTGTATGTGTGTGTGTGTCCCTTCGGCTCGCAGAGATAAAAATACAGCCGTGGTAAGAAGGCCGTGCCTGTCGTAAGAGGCGACTAATGGGTAGGAGTCGAGAGGTGGAGAGTGTGTGCGTGTGCGTGAGCTTGTGCGTGTGTGCGTGTGTGCCTGTGTGCGTGTGTTTGTGTGCGCGTGTGTGTCTGTGTCCTTTCGGCTTTCAGAGATAAGAACACGGCTGTGGCAAGAAGTTCCTGCCTGTCGTAAGAGGCGACTATTAGGTAGGAGTCGAGAGGTGAAGAGTGTATCTGTGTGTGTGTGTGTGTGCGTGTGTGCGTGTGTGCGTGTGTTTGTGCATGTGTGAGTGTTTGTGTGTGTATGTGTGCGTGTGTGCGTGCGTGTGTGTGTAAGTGTGTGTGTCCGTTCGGCTTGCAAAGATAAGAATACGGCCGAGTCAAGAAGGCCCTGCTTGTCTTAAGAGGTGACAAATGGATAGGAGTCAAGACGTGGAGAGTGTGTGCGTGTGCGTGTGCGTGTGCGTGTGTGAGTGTGTGTATGTGTGTGTGTCCGTCAGGCTTGCAGAGATAATAATACGGCCAAGGCAAGAAGACCCTGCCTGTTGTAAGGGGCGACTAATAGGTAGGAGTCGAGAGGTGAAGAGTGTATGTGTGTGTGTGCGTGTGTGCGTGTGTGTGTGCGTGTGTGAGTGTGTGTGTGTATGTGTGTGTGTCCGTCAGGCTTGCAGAGATAATATTACGGCCAAGGCAAGAAGACCCTGCCTGTTGTAAGAGGCGACTAATAGGTAGGAGTCGAGAGGTGAAGAGTGTATGTGTGTGTGCGTGTGTGCGTGTGTGTGTGCGTGTGTGGGTATGTGTGTGTGTCCGTTCGGCCCGCAGAGATAAGAATACGTCCGTGGCAAGAAGGCCCTGCCGGTCTTAAGAGGCGACTAATGGGTAGGAGTCGAAAGGTGAAGAGTGTATGTGTGTGTGTGCGTGTGTCCGTGTGTGAGCGTGTGTGAGTGTGTGTATGTGTGTGTGTCCATTTGGCTTGCAGAGATAAGAATACGGCCGAGGCAAGGAGGATCTGCCTCTTGTAAGGTTCGACTAATAAGTAGGAGTCTGGAGGTGAAGAGTGTTTGTGTGTGTGCGTGTGTGCGTGTGTGTGTGCGTGTGTGAGTATGTGTGTGTGTTAGTTCGGCTTGCAGAGATAAGAACTTGTCCGAGGCAAGAAGGCCCTGCCTATCGTAAGAGGCGACTAATAGGTAGGAGTCGAGAGGTGAAGAGTGCATGTGTGTGTGCGTGTGTGCGTGTGTGTGTGCGTGTGTGAGTATGTGTGTGTGTCCGTTTGGCTTGCAGTGATAAGAACACGGCCAAGGCAAGAAGGCCCTGCCTGTCGTAAGAGGCGACTAATAGGAAGGAGTCGAGAGGTGAAGAATGTATGTGTGTGTGCGTGTGTGCGTGTTTGTGTGTTTGTGAGTGTATGTGTGTGTGCGTGTGTGCGTGCGTGTGTGGGTGTCAGTGTGTGTGTCCTTTCGGCTCACAGAGATAAGAACTCGGCCGTGGCAAGAAGTTCCTGCCTGTCGTAAGAGGCGACTAATGGGTAGGATTCGAGAGGTGAAGATTGTATGTGTGTGTGCGTGTGTGCGTGTGTGTGTGCGTGTGTGAGTATGTGTGTGTGTTAGTTCGGCTTGCAGAAATAAGAACACGACCGAGGCAAGAAGGCCCTGCCTATCGTAAGAGGCGACTAATAGGTAGGAGTCGAGAGGTGAAGAGTGCATGTGTGTGTGTGCGTGTGTGCGTGTGTGTGCGTGTGTGAGTGTGTGTATGTGTGTGTGTCCGTCAGGCTTGCAGATATAATAATACGGCCAAGGCAAGAAGACCCTGCCTGTTGTAAGGGGCGACTAATAGGTAGGAGTCGAGAGGTGAAGAGTGTATGTGTGTGTGTGCGTGTGTGCGAGTGTGTGTGCGTGTGTGAGTGTGTGTGTATGTGTGTGTGTCCGTCAGGCTTGCAGAGATAATAATACGGCCAAGGCAAGAAGACCCTGCCTGTTGTAAGGGGCGACTAATAGGTAGGAGTCGAGAGGTGAAGAGTGTATGTGTGTGTGTGCGTGTGTGCGTGTGTGTGTGCGTGTGTGGGTATGTGTGTCTGTCCGTTCGGCCCGCAGAGATAAGAATACGTCCGTGGCAAGAAGGCCCTGCCGGTCTTAAGAGGCGACTAATGGGTAGGAGTCGAAAGGTGAAGAGTGTATGTGTGTGTGTGCGTGTGTCCGTGTGTGAGCGTGTGTGAGTGTGTGTATGTGTGTGTGTCCATTTGGCTTGCAGAGATAAGAATACGGCCGAGGCAAGGAGGATCTGCCTCTTGTAAGGTTCGACTAATAAGTAGGAGTCGGGAGGTGAAGAGTGTATGTGTGTGTGCGTGTGTGCGTGTGTGTGTGCGTGTGTGAGTATGTGTGTGTGTTAGTTCGGCTTGCAGAGATAAGAACTTATCCGAGGCAAGAAGGCCCTGCCTATCGTAAGAGGCGACTAATAGGTAGGAGTCGAGAGGTGAAGAGTGCATGTGTGTGTGCGTGTGTGCGTGTGTGTGTGCGTGTGTGAGTATGTGTGTGTGTCCGTTTGGCTTGCAGTGATAAGAACACGGCCAAGGCAAGAAGGCCCTGCCTGTCGTAAGAGGCGACTAATAGGTAGGAGTCGAGAGGTGAAGAATGTATGTGTGTGTGCGAGTGTGCGTGTTTGTGTGTTTGTGAGTGTATGTGTGTGTGCGTGTGTGCGTGCGTGTGTGGGTGTCAGTGTGTGTGTCCTTTCGGCTCACAGAGATAAGAACTCGGCCGTGGCAAGAAGTTCCTGCCTGTCGTAAGAGGCGACTAATGGGTAGGATTCGAGAGGTGAAGATTGTATGTGTGTGTGCGTGTGTGCGTGTGTGTGTGCGTGTGTGAGTATGTGTGTGTGTTAGTTCGGCTTGCAGAAATAAGAACACGACCGAGGCAAGAAGGCCCTGCCTATCGTAAGAGGCGACTAATAGGTAGGAGTCGAGAGGTGAAGAGTGCATGTGTGTGTGTGCGTGTGTGCGTGTGTGTGCGTGTGTGAGTGTGTGTATGTGTGTGTGTCCGTCAGGCTTGCAGAGATAATAATACGGCCAAGGCAAGAAGACCCTGCCTGTTGTAAGGGGCGACTAATAGGTAGGAGTCGAGAGGTGAAGAGTGTATGTGTGTGTGTGCGTGTGTGCGAGTGTGTGTGCGTGTGTGAGTGTGTGTGTATGTGTGTGTGTCCGTCAGGCTTGCAGAGATAATAATACGGCCAAGGCAAGAAGACCCTGCCTGTTGTAAGGGGCGACTAATAGGTAGGAGTCGAGAGGTGAAGAGTGTATGTGTGTGTGTGTGCGTGTGTGCGTGTGTGTGTGCGTGTGTGGGTATGTGTGTGTGTCCGTTCGGCCCGCAGAGATAAGAATACGTCCGTGGCAAGAAGGCCCTGCCGGTCTTAAGAGGCGACTAATGGGTAGGAGTCGAAAGGTGAAGAGTGTGTGTGTGTGTGTGCGTGTGTCCGTGTGTGAGCGTGTGTGAGTGTGTGTATGTGTGTGTGTCCATTTGGCTTGCAGAGATAAGAATACGGCCGAGGCAAGGAGGATCTGCCTCTTGTAAGGTTCGACTAATAAGTAGGAGTCGGGAGGTGAAGAGTGTATGTGTGTGTGCGTGTGTGCGTGTGTGTGTGCGTGTGTGAGTATGTGTGTGTGTTATTTCGGCTTGCAGAGATAAGAACTTGTCCGAGGCAAGAAGGCCCTGCCTATCGTAAGAGGCGACTAATAGGTAGGAGTCGAGAGGTGAAGAGTGCATGTGTGTGTGCGTGTGTGCGTGTGTGTGTGCGTGTGTGAGTATGTGTGTGTGTCCGTTTGGCTTGCAGTGATAAGAACACGGCCAAGGCAAGAAGGACCTGCCTGTCGTAAGAGGCGACTAATAGGTAGGAGTCGAGAGGTGAAGAATGTATGTGTGTGTGCGTGTGTGCGTGTTTGTGTGTTTGTGAGTGTATGTGTGTGTGCGTGTGTGCGTGCGTGTGTGGGTGTCAGTGTGTGTGTCCTTTCGGCTCACAGAGATAAGAACTCGGCCGTGGCAAGAAGTTCCTGCCTGTCGTAAGAGGCGACTAATGGGTAGGATTCGAGAGGTGAAGATTGTATGTGTGTGTGCGTGTGTGCGTGTGTGTGTGCGTGTGTGAGTATGTGTGTGTGTTAGTTCGGCTTGCAGAAATAAGAACACGACCGAGGCAAGAAGGCCCTGCCTATCGTAAGAGGCGACTAATAGGTAGGAGTCGAGAGGTGAAGAGTGCATGTGTGTGTGTGTGCGTGTGTGCGTGTGTGTGTGTGCGTGTGTGAATATGTGTGTGTGTCCGTTCGGCTTGCAGAGATAGGAACACGGCCGAGGCAAGAAGGCTCTGCCTGTCGTAAGAGGCGACTAATAGGTAGGAGTCGAGAGGTGAAGAATGTATGTGTGTGTGCGTGTGTGCGTGTTTGTGTGTGTGTGAGTGTATGTGTGTGTGCGTGTGGGCCTGCGTGTATGTGTGTGTGTTTGTGAGTGTGTGTGTGTATGTGTGTGTCCCTTCTGCTCGCAGAGATAAGAAAACAGCCGTGGCAAGAAGGCCATGCAAATCGTACGGGGCGACTAATGGGTAGGAGTCGAGAGGTGAAGAGTGTATGTGTGTGTGTGTGTGTGTGCGTGTGTACGTGTGTGTGTGCGTGTGTGAGTATGTGTGTGTGTCCGTTCGGCTTGCAGAGATAAGAACACGGCCGAGGCAAGAAGGCCCTGCCTGTCGTAAGAGGCGACTAATAGGTAGGAGTCGAGTGGTGAAGAATGTATGTGTGTGTGCGTGTGTGCGTGTGTGTGTGTGAGTGTATGTGTGTGTGCGTCTGTGCGTGCGTGTGTGTGCGTGTCCGTGTGTGCGTACGTGTGTGCCTGTTTGTGTGTGTTTGTGAGTGTGTGAGTATGTGTGTGTGTTAGTTCGGCTTGCAGAAATAAGAACACGACCGAGGCAAGAAGGCCCTGCCTATCGTAAGAGGCGACTAATAGGTAGGAGTCGAGAGGTGAAGAGTGCATGTGTGTGTGCGTGTGTGCGTGTGTGTGTGCGTGTGTGAGTATGTGTGTGTGTTAGTTCGGCTTGCAGAGATAAGAACTTGACCGAGGAAGGCCCTGCCTATCGTAAGAGGCGTCTAATAGGTAGGAGTCGAGAGGTGAAGAATGTATGTGTGTGTGCGTGTGTGCGTGTTTGTGTGTTTGTGAGTGTATGTGTGTGTGCGTGTGTGCGTGCGTGTGTGTGTCAGTGTGTGTGTCCTTTCGGCTCACAGAGATAAGAACTCGGCCGTGGCAAGAAGTTCCTGCCTGTCGTAAGAGGCGACTAATGGGTAGGAGTCGAGAGGTGAAGAATGTATGTGTGTGTGTACGTGTGTGCGTGTGTGTGTGCGTGTGTGAGTATGTGTGTGTGTGTTAGTTCGGCTTGCAGAGATAAGAACTTGACCGAGGCAAGAAGGCCCTGCCTACCGTAAGAGGCGTCTAATAGGTAGGAGTCGAGAGGTGAAGAATGTATGTGTGTGTGCGTGTGTGCGTGTGTGGGTGTGTGTGTGAGTGTATGTGTGTGTGCGTGTGTGCGTGCGTGTGTGCGTGTGTGTGTGCGTGTGTGCGTGCGTGTTTGCCTGTGTGTGTGTGTTTGTGAGTGTGTGTGTGTGTGTGTGTGTGTGTATGTGTGTGTGTGTCTTCGGCTCGCAGAGATAAGAACACAGCCGCGGCAAGAAAGCCATGCCAGTCGTAAGGGGCGACTAATGGGTAGGAGTCGAGAGGAGAAGAGTGTATGTGTGCGTGCGTGTGTGAGTATGTGTGTGAGTCCGTTCGGCTTGCAGAGATAAGAACACGGCCGAAGCAAGAAGGCCCTGCCTGTCGTAAGAGGCGACGAATAGGTAGGAGTCGAGAGGTGAAGAATGTATGTGTGTGTGCGTGTGTGCGTGTATGTGTGTGTGCGTGTGTGCGTGCGTGTGTGCGTGTGTGTGTGCGTGTGTGCGTTCGTGTTTGCGTGTGTGTGTCTTTTTGTGAGTGTGTCTGTGTAAGTGTGTGTGTGTCTTCGGCTCGCAGAGATAAGAAAACAGCCGTGGCAAGAAAGCCATGCTAGTCGTAAGGGGCGACTAATGGGTAGGAGTCGAGAGGTGAAGAATGTATTTGTGCGTGCGTGTGTGAGTGTGTGTGTGTGAGTGTGTGTGTGTGTATGTGTGTGTGTCCCTTCGGCTCGCAGAGATAACAAAACTGCGGTGGCAAGAAGGCAATGCCTGTCGTAAGAGGCGACTAATTGGTTGGAGTCGAGAGGTGAAGTGTGTACGTGTGTGCGCGTGTGTGTGTGTGTGAATGTGTGTGTGTATGTGTGTGTATGTGTGTGTGTGTCCCTTCGGCTCGCAGAGATAAAAATACAGCCGTGGTAAGAAGGCCATGCCTGTCGTAAGAGGCGACTAATGGGTAGGAGTCGAGAGGTAGAGAGTGTGTGCGTGTGCGTGTGTGAGTGTGTGTGTGTGAGTGTGTGTGTGTATGTGTGTGTGTCCCTTCGGCTCGCAGAGATAACAAAACTGCGGTGGCAAGAAGGCAATGCCTGTCGTAAGAGGCGACTAATGGGTTGGAGTCGAGAGGTGAAGTGTGTACGTGTGTGCGCGTGTGTGTGTGTGTGAATGTGTGTGTGTGTATGTGTGTGTATGTGTGTGTGTGTCCCTTCGGCTCGCAGAGATAAAAATACAGCCGTGGTAAGAAGGCCATGCCTGTCGTAAGAGGCGACTAATGGGTAGGAGTCGAGAGGTAGAGAGTGTGTGCGTGTGCGTGAGCGTGTGCGTGTGTGCGTGTGTGCCTGTGTGCGTGTGTTTGTGTGCGCGTGTGTGTCTGTGTCCTTTCGGCTTTCAGAGATAAGAACACGGCTGTGGCAAGAAGTTCCTGCCTGTCGTAAGAGGCGACTATTAGGTAGGAGTCGAGAGGTGAAGAGTGTATCTGTGTGTGTGTGTGTGTGCGTGTGTGCGTGTGTGCGTGTGTTTGTGCATGTGTGAGTGTTTGTGTGTGTATGTGTGCGTGTGTGCGTGCGTGTGTGTGTAAATGTGTGTGTCCGTTCGGCTTGCAAAGATAAGAATACGGCCGAGTCAAGAAGGCCCTGCCTGTCTTAAGAGGTGACAAATGGATAGGAGTCAAGAGGTGGAGAGTGTGTGCGTGTGCGTGTGCGTGTGCGTGTGTGTGTGTCTGCGTGTGAGCGTGCATGTGTGTGTGAGTGTGTGTGTATGCTTGTTCCGCTCGCAGAGATAAGAACATGGCCGTGGCAAGAAGGCCCTGCCTGTCGTAAGAGGCGACAAATGGGTAGGAGTCGAAAGGTGAAGAGTGTATGTGTGTGTGTGCGTGTGTGCGTGTGTGTGCGTGTGTGAGTGTGTGTATGTGTGTGTGTCCGTCAGGCTTGCAGAGATAATAATACGGCCAAGGCAAGAAGACCCTGCCTGTTGTAAGGGGCGACTAATAGGTAGGAGTCGAGAGGTGAAGAGTGTATGTGTGTGTGTGCGTGTGTGCGTGTGTGTGTGCGTGTGTGAGTGTGTGTGTATGTGTGTGTGTCCGTCAGGCTTGCAGAGATAATAATACGGCCAAGGCAAGAAGACCCTGCCTGTTGTAAGGGGCGACTAATAGGTAGGAGTCGAGAGGTGAAGAGTGTATGTGTGTGTGTGCGTGTGTGCGTGTGTGTGTGTGCGTGTGTGGGTATGTGTGTGTGTCCGTTCGGCCCGCAGAGATAAGAATACGTCCGTGGCAAGAAGGCCCTGCCGGTCTTAAGAGGCGACTAATGGGTAGGAGTCGAAAGGTGAAGAGTGTATGTGTGTGTGTGCGTGTGTCCGTGTGTGAGCGTGTGTATGTGTGTGTATGTGTGTGTGTCCATTTGGCTTGCAGAGATAAGAATACGGCCGAGGCAAGGAGGATCTGCCTCTTGTAAGGTTCGACTAATAAGTAGGAGTCGGGAGGTGAAGAGTGTATGTGTGTGTGCGTGTGTGCGTGTGTGTGTGCGTGTGTGAGTATGTGTGTGTGTTAGTTCGGCTTGCAGAGATAAGAACTTGTCCGAGGCAAGAAGGCCCTGCTTATCGTAAGAGGCGACTAATAGGTAGGAGTTGAGAGGTGAAGATTGTATGTGTGTGTGCGTGTATGCGTGTGTGTGTGCGTGTGTGAGTATGTGTGTGTGTCCGTTCAGCTTGCAGAGATAAGAACACGGCCGAAGCAAGAAGGCCCTGCCTGTCGTAAGAGGCGACTAATAGGTAGGAGTCGAGAGGTGAAGAATGTATGTGTGTGTGCGTGTGTGCGTGTATGTGTGTGTGCGTGCGTGCGCGCGTGTGTGCGTGTGTGTGTGCGTGTGTGTGTGCCTGTTTGCGTGTGTGTGTGTGTTTGTGAGTGTGTGTGTGTGTGTATGTGTGTGTGTGTCTTCGGCTCGCAGAGATAAGTAAACAGCCGTGGCAAGAAAGCCATGCCAGTCGTAAGGGGCGACTAATGGGTAGTAGTCGAGAGGTGAAGAATGTATTTGTGCGTGCGTGTGTGCGTGTGTGTGTGAGTGTGTGTGTGTATGTGTGTGTGTCCCTTCGGCTCGCAGAGATAACAAAACAGCGGTTGCAAGAAGGCAATGCCTGTCGTAAGAGGCGACTAATGGGTTGGAGTCGAGAGGTGAAGAGTGTACGTGTGTGCGCGTGTGTGTGTGTGTATGAATGTGTGTGTGTATGTGTGTGTGTATGTGTGTGTGTGTCCCTTCGGCTCGCAGAGAAAAAAAATACAGCCGTGGTAAGAAGGCCATGCCTGTCGTAAAAGGCGACTAATGGGTAGGAGTCGAGAGGTGAAGAGTGTATGTGTGTGTGTGCGTGTGTGCGTGTGTGCGTGTGTGTGTAACTATGTGTGTGTATGTGTGTGTGTCCGTTCGGCTTGCATAGATAAGAATACGGCCGTGGCAAGAAGGCCATGCTTGCTGTAAGGAGCGACTAATTGGTAGGAGTCGAGAGATGAAGAGTGTATGTGTGTGTGTGTGTGTGTTCCTTTGTGTGTGCGTGTGTAAGTGTGTGTGTATGTATGTGTGTGTCCGTTCGGCTTGCAGAAATTAGAATACGACCGAAGCAAGAAGGCCATGCCTGTCGTAAGAGGCGACTAATGGGTAGAAGTCGAGAGGTGGAGAGTGTATTTGTGTGTGTGTGTGCGTGCGTGTGTGTGTCAGTGTGTGTGTCCTTTCGGCTTACAGAGATAAGAACTCGGCCGTGGCAAGAAGTTCCTGCCTGTCGTAAGAGGCGACTAATGGGTAGGAGTCGAGAGGTGAAGAGTGTATGTGTGTGTGCGTGTGTGCGTGTGTGTGTGCGTGTGTGAGTATGTGTGTGTGTTAGTTCGGCTTGCAGAGATAAGAACTTGAGCGAGGCAAGAAGGCCCTGCCTATCGTAAGAGGCGTCTAATAGGTAGGAGTCGAGAGGTGAAGAATGTATGTGTGTGTGCGTGTGTGCGTGTGTGTGTGTGTGTGTGTGTGTGAGTGTATGTGTGTGTGCGTGTGTGCGTGCGTGTGTGCGTGTGTGTGTGCGTGTGTGCGTGCGTGTTTGCCTGTGTGTGTATGTTTGTGAGTGTGTGTGTGTGTATGTGTGTGTGTCTTCGGCTCGCAGAGATAAGAACACAGCCGCGGCAAGAAAGCCATGCCAGTCGTAAGGGGCGACTAATGGGTAGGAGTCGAGAGGAGAAGAGTGTATGTGTGCATGCGTGTGTGAGTATGTGTGTGTGTCTGTTCGGCTTGCAGAGATAAGAACACGGCCGAAGCAAGAAGACCCTGCCTGTCGTAAGAGGCGACTAATAGGTAGGAGTCGAGAGGAGAAGAGTGTATGTGTGCGTGCGTGTGTGCATGTGTGTGTGTGAATGTGTGTGTATGTGTGTCCCTTCAGTTCGCAGAGATAAAAACACAGCCGTGGTAAGAAGGCCATGCCTGTCGTAAGAGGCGACTAATGGGTAGGAGTCGAGAGGTGAAGAGTGTACGTGTGTGTGTGTGCGTGTGTTCGTTTGTGTGTACGTGTGTATGTGTTTGTGCGTGTGTAAGTGTGTGTGTGTGTGTGTATGTATGTGTGTGTTCTTTCGGCTTGCAGAAATTAGAATACAACCGAAGCAAGAAGGCCATGCCTGTCGTAAGAGGCGACTAATGGGTAGAAGTCGAGAGGTGGAGAGTGTATTTGTGTGTGTGTGTGTGTGCGTGCGTGTGTGTGTCAGTGTGTGTTTGTGTGTGTATGTGTGCGTGTGTGCGTGCGTGTGTGTGTTAGAGTGTGTGTGTGTCCGTTCGGCTTGCAGAGATAAGAATACGTACGTGGCAAGAAGCCCCTGAATGTCGTAAGAGGGGACTAATCGGTTGGAGTCGAGAGGTTAAGAGTGTATGTGTGTGTGTGAGTGTGTGTGTGTGTGTGTGTGTGTCCGTTCGGCCCGCAGAGATAAGAATACGTCCGTGGCAAGAAGGCCCTGCCTGTCTTTAGAGGCGACTAATGGATAGGAGTCGAGAGGTGAAGAGTGTATGTGTGTGTGTGTGTGCGTGTGTGCGTGTGTGTGTGTGTGTGTGCGTGTGTGAGTATGTGTGTGTGTTAGTTCGGCTTGCATAGATAAGAACTTGACCGAGTCAAGAAGGCCCTCCCTATCGTAAGAGACGACTAATAGGTAGGGGTCGAGAAGTGAAGATTGTATGTGTGTGTGCGTGTGTGCGTATGTGTGTGCGAGTGTGAGTATGTGTGTGTGTGTCCGTTCGGCTTGCAGAGATAAGAATACGGCCGAAGCAAGAAGGCCCTGCCTGTCGTAAGAGGCGACTAATGGGTAGAAGTCGAGAGGTAAAGAGTGTATGTGTGTGTGTGTCCGTTCGGCTTGCAGAGATAAGAATACGTCCGTGGCAAGAAGGCACTGCCTGTCTTAAGAGGCGACTAATGGGTAGAAGTCGAAAGGAGAAGAGTGTATGTGTGTGTGTGTGCGTATGTGCGTGTGTGGGCGTGTGTGAGTGTGTGTGTATGTGTGTGTGTTTGTTTGGCTTGCAGAGATAAGAATACGGCCGAGGCCAGAAGGCCCTGTCTCTTGTAAGGGTCGACTAATAAGTAGGAGTCGAGAGGTGAAGAGTGTATGTGTGTGTGTGCGTGTGTGCGTGTGTGTGTGCGTGTGTGAGTGTGTCTGTATGTGTGTGTGTCCGTCTGAATTGCAGAGGTAAGAATACGGCCAAGGCAAGAAGACCCTGCCTGTTGTAAGGGGCGACTAACAGGTAGGAGTCGAGAGGTGAAGAGTGTATGTGTGTGTGTGCGTGTGTGCATGTGTGTGTGAGTGTGTGTGTGTGTGTCCGTTCGGCTTGCAGAGATAAGAATACGTCCGTGGCAAGAAGGCCCTGCCTGTCTTAAGAGGCGACTAATGGGTAGGAGTCGAGAGGAGAAGAGTGTATGTGTGTGTGTGCGTATGTGCGTGTGTGGGCGTGTGTGAGTGTGTGTGTATGTGTGTGTGTTTGTTTGGCTTGCAGAGATAAGAATACGGCCGAGGCCAGAAGGCCCTGCCTCTTGTAAGGGTCGACTAATAAGTAGGAGTCGAGAGGTGAAGAGTGTATGTGTGTGCGTGTGTGTGTGCGTGTGTGTGTGCGTGTGTGAGTATGTGTGTGTGTTAGTTCGGCTTGCAGAGATGAGAACACGACCGCGGCAAGAATGCCCTGCTTATCGTAAGAGGCGACTAAAAGGTAGGAGTCGAGAAGTGAAGAGTGTATGTGTGTGTGCGTGTGTGCGTGTGTGTGTGTTTGTGCGTGTGTAAGTGTGTGTGTATGAGTGTCTGTGTCCGTTCGGCTTGCAGAGATAAGAATACGGCCGTGGCAAGAAGGCCATGCTTGCTGTAAGGAGCGACTAATTGGTAGGAGTCGAGAGATGAAGAGTGTATGTGTGTGTGTGTGTGTGTTCATTTGTGTTTGCGTGTGTAAGTGTGTGTGTATGTATGTGTGTGTCCGTTCGGCTCGCAGAGATTAGAATACGGCCGAGGCAAGAAGGACATGCCTGTCGTAAGAGGCGACTAATGGGTAGGAGTCGAGAGGTAAAGAGTGTATTTGTGTGTGTGTGTGTGTGTGTGTGTGTGTGTGCGTGTGTGTGTGCGTGTGAGCGTGCGTGTGTGTGTGAGTGTGTGTGTCTGTTCGGCACACAGAGATAAGAACTCGGCTGTGGCAAGTAGTCCCTGTCTGTAGTAAGAGGCGACTAATGGGTAGGAGTCGAAAGGTGAAGAGTGTATGTGTGTGCGTGTGTGCGTGTCTGCGTGTGTTTGTGCGTGTGTGAGTGTGTGTGTGCGTGTGTGCGTGCGTGTGTGTGTGAGTGTGTGTATCCGTTCGGCTTGCAGAGATAAGAATACGGCCGGAGCAAGAAGGCTTTGCCTCTCGTAAGAGGCGACTAATAGGTAGGAGTCGAGAGGTGAAGAGTGTATGTGTGTGTGCGTGTGTGCGTGTGTGTGTGCGTGTGTGAGTATGTGTGTGTCCGTTTGGCTTGCAGTGATAAGAACACGGCCAAGGCAAGAAGGCCCTGCCTGTCGTAAGAGGCGACTAATAGGTAGGAGTCGAGAGGTGAAGAGTGTATGTGTTTGTGCGTGTGTGCGTGTGTGTGTGCGTGTGTGAGTATGTGTGTGTCCGTTTGGCTTGCAGTGATAAGAACACGGCCAGGGCAAGAAGGCCCTGCCTGTCGTATGAGGCGACTAATAGGTAGGAGTCGAGAGGTGAAGAATGTATGTGTGTGTGCGTGTGTGCGTGTTTGTGTGTTTGTGAGTGTATGTGTGTGTGCGTGTGTGCGTGCGTGTGCGTGTGCGTTTGCGTGTGCGTGTGCGTGTGCGTGTGCGTGTGCGCGTGTGTGTGGCGTGTGTGCGTGCGTGTCTGTGTGAGTGTGTGTGTGTGTGTCCGTTCGGCTCGCAGAGATAAGAAAACGGCCGTGGCAAGAAGTCCCTGAAGTAATAAGTAGGAGTCGAGAGGTGAAGAGTGTATGTGTGTGTGTGCGTGTGTGCGTGTGTGTGTGCGTGTGTGAGTATGTGTGTGTGTTAGTTCGGCTTGCAGAAATAAGAACACAGCCGCGGCAAGAAAGCCATGCCAGTCGTAAGGGGCGACTCATGGGTAGGAGTCGAGAGGAGAAGAGTGTATGTGTGCGTGCGTGTGTGAGTATGTGTGTGTGTCTGTTCGGCTTGCAGAGATAAGAACACTGCCGAAGCAAGAAGACCCTGCCTGTCGTAAGAGGCGACTAATAGGTAGGAGTCGAGAGGAGAAGGGTGTATGTGTGCGTGCGTGTGTGCATGTGTGTGTGTTTGAGTGTGTGTGTATGTGTGTCCCTTCAGTTCGCAGAGATAAAAATACAGCCGTGGTAAGAAGGCCATGCCTGTCGTAAGAGGCGACTAATGGGTAGGAGTCGAGAGGTGAAGAGTGTATGTGTGTGTGCCTGTGTGCGTGTGTGTGTAAGTATGTGTGTGTATGTGTGTGTGTATCCCTTCTGCTCGCAGAGATAAGAATACGTCCGTGGCAAGAAGGCCATGCTTGCTGTAAGGAGCGACTAAAATGTAGGAGTGGAGAGATGAAGAGTGTACGTGTGTGTGTGTGTGCGTGTGTTCGTTTGTGTGTACGTGTGTATGTGTTTGTGCGTGTGTAAGTGTGTGTGTGTGTATGTATGTGTGTGTTCTTTCGGCTTGCAGAAATTAGAATACAACCGAAGCAAGAAGGCCATGCCTGTCGTAAGAGGCGACTAATGGGTAGAAGTCGAGAGGTGGAGAGTGTATTTGTGTGTGTGTTTGTGTGCGTGCGTGTGTGTGTCAGTGTGTGTTTGTGTGTGTATGTGTGCGTGTGTGCGTGCGTGTGTGTGTTAGAGTGTGTGTGTGTCCGTTCGGCTTGCAGAGATAAGAATACGTCCGTGGCAAGAAGCCCCTGAATGTCGTAAGAGGGGACTAACCGGTTGGAGTCGAGAGGTTAAGAGTGTATGTGTGTGTGTGTGCGTGTGTGCGTGTGTGTGTGTGCGTGTGTGAGTATGTGTGTGTGTCCGTTCGGCTTGCAGAGATAAGAATACGTCCGTGGCAAGAAGCCCCTGAATGTCGTAAGAGGCGACTAATGGGTAGAAGTCGAGAGGTTAAGAGTGTATGTGTGTGTGTGAGTGTGTGTGTGTGTGTGTCCGTTCGGCCCGCAGAGATAAGAGGCAAGTGGCAAGAAGGCCCTGCCTGTCTTAAGAGGCGACTAATGAGTAGGAGTCGAGAGGTTAAGGGTGTATGTGTGTGTGTGCGTGTGTCCGTGTGTGTGCGTGTGTGAGTGTGTGTGTATGTGTGTGTGTCCGTTTGGCTTGCAGTGATAAGAATACGGCCGAGGCAAGAAGGATCTGCCTCATGTAAGGGGCGACTAATAAGTGGGAGTCGGGAGGTGAAGAGTGTATGTGTGTGTGCGTGTGTGCGTGTGTGTGTGCGTGTGTAAGTATGTGTGTGTGTTAGTTCGGCTTGCAGAGATAAGAACTTGACCGAGTCAAGAAGGCCCTCCCTATCGTAAGAGACGACTAATAGGTAGGGGTCGAGAGGTGAAGATTGTATGTGTGTGTGCGTGTGTTCGTATGTGTGTGCGAGTGTGAGTATGTGTGTGTGTGTCTGTTCGGCTTGCAGAGATAAGAATACGGCCGAAGCAAGAATGCCCTGCCTGTCGTAAGAGGCGACTAATGGGTAGGAGTCGAGAGGTGAAAAATGTATGTGTGTGTGCGTGTGTGCGTGTGTGCGTGTGTGTGTGTGTGAGTGTATGTGTGTGTGCGTGTGTGTTTGTGTGTGCGTGTGTGTGTGTGTGTCCGTTCGGCTTGCAGAGATAAGAACACGGCCGTGGCAAGAAGTCTCTGAATGTCGTAAGAGGCGACTAATGGGTAGGAGTCGAGAGGTGAAGAGTGTATGTGTGTGTATGTGTGTGTGAGTGTGTGTGCGTGTGTCCGTTCGCCTTGCAGAGATAAGAATACGTTCGTGGCAAGAAGGCCCTGCCTGTCTTAAGAGGCGGCTAATGGTTAGGAGTCGAGAGGTGGAGAGTGTGTGCGTGTGCGTGTGCGTGTGCGTGTGCGTATGCGTGTGTACGTGTGTGTGTGTGTGTGTGTGCTTGTGTGCGTGCGTGTGTGTGTGAGTGTGGGTGTGTGTCCGTTCGGCTCGCAGAGGTAAGAATACGGCCAAGGCAAGAAGACCCTGCCTGTTGTAAGGGGCGACTGTGCGTGTTTGTGTGTTTGTGAGTGTATGTGTGTGTGCGTGTGTGCGTGCGTGTGTGGGTGTCAGTGTGTGTGTCCTTTCGGCTCACAGAGATAAGAACTCGGCCGTGGCAAGAAGTTCCTGCCTGTCGTAAGAGGCGACTAATGGGTAGGATTCGAGAGGTGAAGATTGTATGTGTGTGTGCGTGTGTGCGTGTGTGTGTGCGTGTGTGAGTATGTGTGTGTGTTAGTTCGGCTTGCAGAAATAAGAACACGACCGAGGCAAGAAGGCCCTGCCTATCGTAAGAGGCGACTAATAGGTAGGAGTCGAGAGGTGAAGAGTGCATGTGTGTGTGTGTGCGTGTGTGCGTGTGTGTGTGTGTGCGTGTGTGAGTATGTGTGTGTCCGTTCGGCTTGCAGAGATAGGAACACGGCCGAGGCAAGAAGGCTCTGCCTGTCGTAAGAGGCGACTAATAGGTAGGAGTCGAGAGGTGAAGAATGTATGTGTGTGTGCGTGTGTGCGTGTTTGTGTGTGTGTGAGTGTATGTGTGTGTGCGTGTGGGCCTGCGTGTATGTGTGTGTGTTTGTGAGTGTGTGTGTGTGTATGTGTGTGTCCCTTCTGCTCGCAGAGATAAGAAAACAGCCGTGGCAAGAAGGCCATGCAAATCGTACGGGGCGACTAATGGGTAGGAGTCGAGAGGTGAAGAGTGTATGTGTGTGTGTGTGCGTGTGTACGTGTGTGTGTGCGTGTGTGAGTATGTGTGTGTGTCCGTTCGGCTTGCAGAGATAAGAACACGGCCGAGGCAAGAAGGCCCTGCCTGTCGTAAGAGGCGACTAATAGGTAGGAGTCGAGTGGTGAAGAATGTATGTGTGTGTGCGTGTGTGCGTGTGTGTGTGTGAGTGTATGTGTGTGTGCGTCTGTGCGTGCGTGTGTGTGCGTGTCCGTGTGTGCGTACGTGTGTGCCTGTTTGTGTGTGTTTGTGAGTGTGTGAGTATGTGTGTGTGTTAGTTCGGCTTGCAGAAATAAGAACACGACCGAGGCAAGAAGGCCCTGCCTATCGTAAGAGGCGACTAATAGGTAGGAGTCGAGAGGTGAAGAGTGCATGTGTGTGTGCGTGTGTGCGTGTGTGTGTGCGTGTGTGAGTATGTGTGTGTGTTAGTTCGGCTTGCAGAGATAAGAACTTGTCCGAGGCAAGAAGGCCCTGCCTATCGTAAGAGGCGACTAATAGGTAGGAGTCGAGAGGTGAAGAGTGCATGTGTGTGTGCGTGTGTGCATGTGTGTGTGCGTGTGTGCGTGTTTGTGTGTTTGTGAGTGTATGTGTGTGTGCGTGTGTGCGTGCGTGTGTGTGTCAGTGTGTGTGTCCTTTCGGCTCACAGAGATAAGAACTCGGCCGTGGCAAGAAGTTCCTGCCTGTCGTAAGAGGCGACTAATGGGTAGGAGTCGAGAGGTGAAGAATGTATGTGTGTGTGTGCGTGTGTGCGTGTGTGTGTGCGTGTGTGAGTATGTGTGTGTGTGTTAGTTCGGCTTGCAGAGATAAGAACTTGACCGAGGCAAGAAGGCCCTGCCTATCGTAAGAGGCGTCTAATAGGTAGGAGTCGAGAGGTGAAGAATGTATGTGTGTGTGCGTGTGTGCGTGTGTGGGTGTGTGTGTGAGTGTATGTGTGTGTGCGTGTGTGCGTGCGTGTGTGCGTGTGTGTGTGCGTGTGTGCGTGCGTGTTTGCCTGTGTGTGTGTGTTTGTGAGTGTGTGTGTGTGTGTGTATGTGTGTGTGTGTCTTCGGCTCGCAGAGATAAGAACACAGCCGCGGCAAGAAAGCCATGCCAGTCGTAAGGAGCGACTAATGGGTAGGAGTCGAGAGGAGAAGAGTGTATGTGTGAGTGCGTGTGTGAGTATGTGTGTGTGTCCGTTCGGCTTGCAGAGATAAGAACACGGCCGAAGCAAGAAGGCCCTGCCTGTCGTAAGAGGCGACGAATAGGTAGGAGTCGAGAGGTGAAGAATGTATGTGTGTGTGCATGTGTGCGTGTATGTGTGTGTGCGTGTGTGCGTGCGTGTGTGCGTGTGTGTGTGTGCGTGTGTGCGTTCGTGTTTGCGTGTGTGTGTCTTTTTGTGAGTGTGTCTGTGTAAGTGTGTGTGTGTCATCGGCTCGCAGAGATAAGAAAACAGCCGTGGCAAGAAAGCCATGCTAGTCGTAAGGGGCGACTAATGGGTAGGAGTCGAGAGGTGAAGAATGTATTTGTGCGTGCGTGTGTGAGTGTGTGTGTGTGAGTGTGTGTGTGTATGTGTGTGTGTCCCTTCGGCTCGCAGAGATAACAAAACTGCGGTGGCAAGAAGGCAATGCCTGTCGTAAGAGGCGACTAATGGGTTGGAGTCGAGAGGTGAAGTGTGTACGTGTGTGCGCGTGTGTGTGTGTGTGAATGTGTGTGTGTGTATGTGTGTGTATGTGTGTGTGTGTCCCTTCGGCTCGCAGAGATAAAAATACAGCCGTGGTAAGAAGGCCATGCCTGTCGTAAGAGGCGACTAATGGGTAGGAGTCGAGAGGTGGAGAGTGTGTGCGTGTGCGTGAGCGTGTGCGTGTGTGCGTGTGTGCCTGTGTGCGTGTGTTTGTGTGCGCGTGTGTGTCTGTGTCCTTTCGGCTTTCAGAGATAAGAACACGGCTGTGGCAAGAAGTTCCTGCCTGTCGTAAGAGGCGACTATTAGGTAGGAGTCGAGAGGTGAAGAGTGTATCTGTGTGTGTGTGTGTGTGTGCGTGTGTGCGTGTGTGCGTGTGTTTGTGCATGTGTGAGTGTTTGTGTGTGTATGTGTGCGTGTGTGCGTGCGTGTGTGTGTAAGTGTGTGTGTCCGTTCGGCTTGCAAAGATAAGAATACGGCCGAGTCAAGAAGGCCCTGCCTGTCTTAAGAGGTGACAAATGGATAGGAGTCAAGAGGTGGAGAGTGTGTGCGTGTGCGTGTGCGTGTGCGTGTGCGTGTGTGTGTGTCTGCGTGTGAGCGTGCATGTGTGTGTGAGTGTGTGTGTATGCTTGTTCCGCTCGCAGAGATAAGAACATGGCCGTGGCAAGAAGGCCCTGCCTGTCGTAAGAGGCGACAAATGGATAGGAGTCAAGAGGTGGAGAGTGTGTGCGTGTGCGTGTGCGTGTGCGTGTGCGTGTGTGTGTGTCTGCGTGTGAGCGTGCATGTGTGTGTGAGTGTGTGTGTATGCTTGTTCCGCTCGCAGAGATAAGAACATGGCCGTGGCAAGAAGGCCCTGCCTGTCGTAAGAGGCGACAAATGGGTAGGAGTCGAAAGGTGAAGAGTGTATGTGTGTGTGTGCGTGTGTGCGTGTGTGTGCGTGTGTGAGTGTGTGTATGTGTGTGTGTCCGTCAGGCTTGCAGAGATAATAATACGGCCAAGGCAAGAAGACCCTGCCTGTTGTAAGGGGCGACTAATAGGTAGGAGTCGAGAGGTGAAGAGTGTATGTGTGTGTGTGCGTGTGTGCGTGTGTGTGTGCGTGTGTGAGTGTGTGTGTATGTGTGTGTGTCCGTCAGGCTTGCAGAGATAATATTACGGCCAAGGCAAGAAGACCCTGCCTGTTGTAAGAGGCGACTAATAGGTAGGAGTCGAGAGGTGAAGAGTGTATGTGCGTGTGTGCGTGTGTGCGTGTGTGTGTGCGTGTGTGGGTATGTGTGTGTGTCCGTTCGGCCCGCAGAAATAAGAATACGTCCGTGGCAAGAAGGCCCTGCCGGTCTTAAGAGGCGACTAATGGGTAGGAGTCGAAAGGTGAAGAGTGTATGTGTGTGTGTGCGTGTGTCCGTGTGTGAGCGTGTGTGAGTGTGTGTATGTGTGTGTGTCCATTTGGCTTGCAGAGATAAGAATACGGCCGAGGCAAGGAGGATCTGCCTCTTGTAAGGTTCGACTAATAAGTAGGAGTCGGGAGGTGAAGAGTGTTTGTGTGTGTGCGTGTGTGCGTGTGTGTGTGCGTGTGTGAGTATGTGTGTGTGTTAGTTCGGCTTGCAGAGATAAGAACTTGTCCGAGGCAAGAAGGCCCTGCCTATCGTAAGAGGCGACTAATAGGTAGGAGTCGAGAGGTGAAGAGTGCATGTGTGTGTGCGTGTGTGCGTGTGTGTGTGCGTGTGTGAGTATGTGTGTGTGTCCGTTTGGCTTGCAGTGATAAGAACACGGCCAAGGCAAGAAGGCCCTGCCTGTCGTAAGAGGCGACTAATAGGTAGGAGTCGAGAGGTGAAGAATGTATGTGTGTGTGCGTGTGTGCGTGTTTGTGTGTTTGTGAGTGTATGTGTGTGTGCGTGTGTGCGTGCGTGTGTGGGTGTCAGTGTGTGTGTCCTTTCGGCTCACAGAGATAAGAACTCGGCCGTGGCAAGAAGTTCCTGCCTGTCGTAAGAGGCGACTAATGGGTAGGATTCGAGAGGTGAAGATTGTATGTGTGTGTGCGTGTGTGCGTGTGTGTGCGTGTGTGAGTATGTGTGTGTGTTAGTTCGGCTTGCAGAAATAAGAACACGACCGAGGCAAGAAGGCCCTGCCTATCGTAAGAGGCGACTAATAGGTAGGAGTCGAGAGGTGAAGAGTGCATGTGTGTGTGTGCGTGTGTGCGTGTGTGTGCGTGTGTGAGCGTGTGTATGTGTGTGTGTCCGTCAGGCTTGCAGAGATAATAATACGGCCAAGGCAAGAAGACCCTGCCTGTTGTAAGGGGCGACTAATAGGTAGGAGTCGAGAGGTGAAGAGTGTATGTGTGTGTGTGCGTGTGTGCGAGTGTGTGTGCGTGTGTGAGTGTGTGTGTATGTGTGTGTGTCCGTCAGGCTTGCAGAGATAATAATACGGCCAAGGCAAGAAGACCCTGCCTGTTGTAAGGGGCGACTAATAGGTAGGAGTCGAGAGGTGAAGAGTGTATGTGTGTGTGTGCGTGTGTGCGTGTGTGTGTGCGTGTGTGGGTATGTGTGTGTGTCCGTTCGGCCCGCAGAGATAAGAATACGTCCGTGGCAAGAAGGCCCTGCCGGTCTTAAGAGGCGACTAATGGGTAGGAGTCGAAAGGTGAAGAGTGTATGTGTGTGTGTGCGTGTGTCCGTGTGTGAGCGTGTGTGAGTGTGTGTATGTGTGTGTGTCCATTTGGCTTGCAGAGATAAGAATACGGCCGAGGCAAGGAGGATCTGCCTCTTGTAAGGTTTGACTAATAAGTAGGAGTCGGGAGGTGAAGAGTGTATGTGTGTGTGCGTGTGTGCGTGTGTGTGTGCGTGTGTGAGTATGTGTGTGTGTTAGTTCGGCTTGCAGAGATAAGAACTTGTCCGAGGCAAGAAGGCCCTGCCTATCGTAAGAGGCGACTAATAGGTAGGAGTCGAGAGGTGAAGAGTGCATGTGTGTGTGCGTGTGTGCGTGTGTGTGTGCGTGTGTGAGTATGTGTGTGTGTCCGTTTGGCTTGCAGTGATAAGAACACGGCCAAGGCAAGAAGGACCTGCCTGTCGTAAGAGGCGACTAATGGGTAGGATTCGAGAGGTGAAGATTGTATGTGTGTGTGCGTGTGTGCGTGTGTGTGCGTGTGTGAGTATGTGTGTGTGTTAGTTCGGCTTGCAGAAATAAGAACACGACCGAGGCAAGAAGGCCCTGCCTATCGTAAGAGGCGACTAATAGGTAGGAGTCGAGAGGTGAAGAGTGCATGTGTGTGTGTGTGCGTGTGTGCGTGTGTGTGTGTGTGCGTGTGTGAGTATGTGTGTGTGTCCGTTCGGCTTGCAGAGACAGGAACACGGCCGAGGCAAGAAGGCTCTGCCTGTCGTAAGAGGCGACTAATAGGTAGGAGTCGAGAGGTGAAGAATGTATGTGTGTGTGCGTGTGTGCGTGTTTGTGTGTGTGTGAGTGTATGTGTGTGTGCGTGTGGGCCTGCGTGTATGTGTGTGTGTTTGTGAGTGTGTGTGTGTATGTGTGTGTCCCTTTTGCTCGCAGAGATAAGAAAACAGCCGTGGCAAGAAGGCCATGCAAATCGTACGGGGCGACTAATGGGTAGGAGTCGAGAGGTGAAGAGTGTATGTGTGTGTGTGTGCGTGTGTACGTGTGTGTGTGCGTATGTGAGTATGTGTGTGTGTCCGTTCGGCTTGCAGAGATAAGAACACGGCCGAGGCAAGAAGGCCCTGCCTGTCGTAAGAGGCGACTAATAGGTAGGAGTCGAGTGGTGAAGAATGTATGTGTGTGTGCGTGTGTGCGTGTGTGTGTGTGAGTGTATGTGTGTGTGCGTCTGTGCGTGCGTGTGTGTGCGTGTCCGTGTGTGCGTACGTGTGTGCCTGTTTGTGTGTGTTTGTGAGTGTGTGAGTATGTGTGTGTGTTAGTTCGGCTTGCAGAAATAAGAACACGACCGAGGCAAGAAGGCCCTGCCTATCGTAAGAGGCGACTAATAGGTAGGAGTCGAGAGGTGAAGAGTGCATGTGTGTGTGCGTGTGTGCGTGTGTGTGTGCGTGTGTGAGTATGTGTGTGTGTTAGTTCGGCTTGCAGAGATAAGAACTTGACCGAGGCAAGAAGGCACTGCCTATCGTAAGAGGCGTCTAATAGGTAGGAGTCGAGAGGTGAAGAATGTATGTGTGTGTGCGTGTGTGCGTGTTTGTGTGTTTGTGAGTGTATGTGTGTGTGCGTGTGTGCGTGCGTGTGTGTGTCAGTGTGTGTGTCCTTTCGGCTCACAGAGATAAGAACTCGGCCGTGGCAAGAAGTTCCTGCCTGTCGTAAGAGGCGACTAATGGGTAGGAGTCGAGAGGTGAAGAATGTATGTGTGTGTGCGTGTGTGCGTGTGTGTGTGCGTGTGTGAGTATGTGTGTGTGTGTTAGTTCGGCTTGCAGAGATAAGAACTTGACCGAGGCAAGAAGGCCCTGCCTACCGTAAGAGGCGTCTAATAGGTAGGAGTCGAGAGGTGAAGAATGTATGTGTGTGTGCGTTTGTGCGTGTGTGGGTGTGTGTGTGAGTGTATGTGTGTGTGCGTGTGTGCGTGCGTGTGTGCGTGTGTGTGTGCGTGTGTGCGTGCGTGTTTGCCTGTGTGTGTGTGTTTGTGAGTGTGTGTGTGTGTGTGTGTATGTGTGTGTGTGTCTTCGGCTCGCAGAGATAAGAACACAGCCGCGGCAAGAAAGCCATGCCAGTCGTAAGGGGCGACTAATGGGTAGGAGTCGAGAGGAGAAGAGTGTATGTGTGCGTGCGTGTGTGAGTATGTGTGTGTGTCCGTTCGGCTTGCAGAGATAAGAACACGGCCGAAGCAAGAAGGCCCTGCCTGTCGTAAGAGGCGACGAATAGGTAGGAGTCGAGAGGTGAAGAATGTATGTGTGTGTGCGTGTGTGCGTGTAGGTGTGTGTGCGTGTGTGCGTGCGTGTGTGCGTGTGTGTGTGCGTGTGTGCGTTCGTGTTTGCGTGTGTGTGTCTTTTTGTGAGTGTGTCTGTGTAAGTGTGTGTGTGTCTTCGGCTCGCAGAGATAAGAAAACAGCCGTGGCAAGAAAGCCATGCTAGTCGTAAGGGGCGACTAATGGGTAGGAGTCGAGAGGTGAAGAATGTATTTGTGCGTGCGTGTGTGAGTGTGTGTGTGTGAGTGTGTGTGTGTATGTGTGTGTGTCCCTTCGGCTCGCAGAGATAACAAAACTGCGGTGGCAAGAAGGCAATGCCTGTCGTAAGAGGCGACTAATGGGTTGGAGTCAAGAGGTGAAGTGTGTACTTGTGTGCGCGTGTGTGTGTGTGTGAATGTGTGTGTGTATGTGTGTGTATGTGTGTGTGTGTCCCTTCGGCTCGCAGAGATAAAAATACAGCCGTGGTAAGAAGGCCATGCCTGTCGTAAGAGGCGACTAATGGGTAGGAGTCGAGAGGTAGAGAGTGGGTGCGTGTGCGTGTGTGAGTGTGTGTGTGTGAGTGTGTGTGTGTATGTGTGTGTGTCCCTTCGGCTCGCAGAGATAACAAAACTGCGGTGGCAAGAAGGCAATGCCTGTCGTAAGAGGCGACTAATGGGTTGGAGTCGAGAGGTGAAGTGTGTACGTGTGTGCGCGTGTGTGTGTGTGTGAATGTGTGTGTGTGTATGTGTGTGTATGTGTGTGTGTGTCCCTTCGGCTCGCAGAGATAAAAATACAGCCGTGGTAAGAAGGCCATGCCTGTCGTAAGAGGCGACTAATGGGTAGGAGTCGAGAGGTAGAGAGTGTGTGCGTGTGCGTGAGCGTGTGCGTGTGTGCGTGTGTGCCTGTGTGCGTGTGTTTGTGTGCGCGTGTGTGTCTGTGTCCTTTCGGCTTTCAGAGATAAGAACACGGCTGTGGCAAGAAGTTCCTGCCTGTCGTAAGAGGCGACTATTAGGTAGGAGTCGAGAGGTGAAGAGTGTATCTGTGTGTGTGTGTGTGTGTGTGTGTGCGTGTGTGCGTGTGTGCGTGTGTTTGTGCATGTGTGAGTGTTTGTGTGTGTATGTGTGCGTGTGTGCGTGCGTGTGTGTGTAAGTGTGTGTGTCCGTTCGGCTTGCAAAGATAAGAATACGGCCGAGTCAAGAAGGCCCTGCCTGTCTTAAGAGGTGACAAATGGATAGGAGTCAAGAGGTGGAGAGTGTGTGCGTGTGCGTGTGCGTGTGCGTGTGTGTGTGTCTGCGTGTGAGCGTGCATGTGTGTGTGAGTGTGTGTGTATGCTTGTTCCGCTCGCAGAGATAAGAACATGGCCGTGGCAAGAAGGCCCTGCCTGTCGTAAGAGGCGACAAATGGGTAGGAGTCGAAAGGTGAAGAGTGCATGTGTGTGTGTGCGTGTGTGCGTGTGTGTGCGTGTGTAAGTGTGTGTATGTGTGTGTGTCCGTCAGGCTTGCAGAGATAATAATACGGCCAAGGCAAGAAGACCCTGCCTGTTGTAAGGGGCGACTAATAGGTAGGAGTCGAGAGGTGAAGAGTGTATGTGTGTGTGTGCGTGTGTGCGTGTGTGTGTGCGTGTGTGAGTGTGTGTGTATGTGTGTGTGTCCGTCAGGCTTGCAGAGATAATAATACGGCCAAGGCAAGAAGACCCTGCCTGTTGTAAGGGGCGACTAATAGGTAGGAGTCGAGAGGTGAAGAGTGTATGTGTGTGTGTGCGTGTGTGCGTGTGTGTGTGCGTGTGTGGGTATGTGTGTGTGTCCGTTCGGCCCGCAGAGATAAGAATACGTCCGTGGCAAGAAGGCCCTGCCGGTCTTAAGAGGCGACTAATGGGTAGGAGTCGAAAGGTGAAGAGTGTATGTGTGTGTGTGCGTGTGTCCGTGTGTGAGCGTGTGTATGTGTGTGTATGTGTGTGTGTGTCCATTTGGCTTGCAGAGATAAGAATACGGCCGAGGCAAGGAGGATCTGCCTCTTGTAAGGTTCGACTAATAAGTAGGAGTCGGGAGGTGAAGAGTGTATGTGTGTGTGCGTGTGTGCGTGTGTGTGTGCGTGTGTGAGTATGTGTGTGTGTTAGTTCGGCTTGCAGAGATAAGAACTTGACCGAGTCAAGAAGGCCCTCCCTATCGTAAGAGACGACTAATAGGTAGGGGTCGAGAAGTGAAGATTGTATGTGTGTGTGCGTGTGTGCGTATGTGTGTGCGAGTGTGAGTATGTGTGTGTGTGTCCGTTCGGCTTGCAGAGATAAGAATACGGCCGAAGCAAGAAGGCCCTGCCTGTCGTAAGAGGCGACTAATGGGTAGGAGTCGAGAGGTGAAGAATGTATGTGTGTGTGCGTGTGTGCGTGTGTGCGTGTGTGCGTGCGTGTTTGCCTGTGTGTGTATGTTTGTGAGTGTGTGTGTGTGTGTATGTGTGTGTGTCTTCGGCTCGCAGAGATAAGAACACAGCCGCGGCAAGAAAGCCATGCCAGTCGTAAGGGGCGACTAATGGGTAGGAGTCGAGAGGAGAAGAGTGTATGTGTGCATGCGTGTGTTAGTATGTGTGTGTGTCTGTTCGGCTTGCAGAGATAAGAACACGGCCGAAGCAAGAAGACCCTGCCTGTCGTAAGAGGCGACTAATAGGTAGGAGTCGAGAGGAGAAGAGTGTATGTGTGCGTGCGTGTGTGCATGTGTGTGTGTGAATGTGTGTGTATGTGTGTCCCTTCAGTTCGCAGAGATAAAAACACGGCCGTGGTAAGAAGGCCATGCCTGTCGTAAGAGGCGACTAATGGGTAGGAGTCGAGAGGTGAAGAGTGTACGTGTGTGTGTGTGCGTGTGTTCGTTTGTGTGTACGTGTGTATGTGTTTGTGCGTGTGTAAGTGTGTGTGTGTGTGTGTATGTATGTGTGTGTTCTTTCGGCTTGCAGAAATTAGAATACAACCGAAGCAAGAAGGCCATGCCTGTCGTAAGAGGCGACTAATGGGTAGAAGTCGAGAGGTGGAGAGTGTATTTGTGTGTGTGTGTGTGTGCGTGCGTGTGTGTGTCAGTGTGTGTTTGTGTGTGTATGTGTGCGTGTGTGCGTGCGTGTGTGTGTTAGAGTGTGTGTGTGTCCGTTCGGCTTGCAGAGATAAGAATACGTACGTGGCAAGAAGCCCCTGAATGTCGTAAGAGGGGACTAATCGGTTGGAGTCGAGAGGTTAAGAGTGTATGTGTGTGTGTGAGTGTGTGTGTGTGTGTGTGTGTCCGTTCGGCCCGCAGAGATAAGAATACGTCCGTGGCAAGAAGGCCCTGCCTGTCTTTAGAGGCGACTAATGGATAGGAGTCGAGAGGTGAAGAGTGTATGTGTGTGTGTGTGCGTGTGTGCGTGTGTGTGTGTGTGCGTGTGTGAGTATGTGTGTGTGTCCGTTCGGCTTGCAGAGATAAGAATACGTCCGTGGCAAGAAGCCCCTGAATGTCGTCAGAGGCGACTAATGGGTAGGAGTCGAGAGGTTAAGAGTGTATGTGTGTGTGTGAGTGTGTGTGTGTGTCCGTTCGGCCCGCAGAGATAAGAAACGTCCGTGGCAAGAAGTCCCTGAATGTCGTAACAGGCGACCAATGGGTAGGAGTCGAGAGGTTAAGAGTGTATGTGTGTGTGTGTGTGAGTGTGTGTGTGTGTCCGTTCGGCCCACAGAGATAAGAGGCAAGTGGCAAGAAGGCCCTGCCTGTCTTAAGAGGCGACTAATGAGTAGGAGTCGAGAGGTGAAGGGTGTATGTGTGTGTGTGCATGTGTCCGTGTGTGTGCGTGTGTGAGTGTGTGTGTATGTGTGTGTATGTCCGTTTGGCTTTTAGTGATAAGAATACGGCCGAGGCAAGAAGGATCTGCCTCATGTAAGGGGCGACTAATAAGTAGGAGTCGGGAGGTGAAGAGTGTATGTGTGTGTGCGTGTGTGCGTGTGTGTGTGCGTGTGTAAGTATGTGTGTGTGTTAGTTCGGCTTGCATAGATAAGAACTTGACCGAGTCAAGAAGGCCCTCCCTATCGTAAGAGACGACTAATAGGTAGGGGTCGAGAAGTGAAGATTGTATGTGTGTGTGCGTGTGTGCGTATGTGTGTGCGAGTGTGAGTATGTGTGTGTGTGTCCGTTCGGCTTGCAGAGATAAGAATACGGCCGAAGCAAGAAGGCCCTGCCTGTCGTAAGAGGCGACTAATGGGTAGGAGTCGAGAGGTGAAGAATGTATGTGTGTGTGCGTGTGTGCGTGTGTGCGTGCGTGTGTGCGTGTGTGTGTGCGTGTGTGCGTGCGTGTTTGCCTGTGTGTGTGTGTTTGTGAGTGTGTGTGTGTGTGTGTATGTGTGTGTGTGTCTTCGGCTCGCAGAGATAAGAACACAGCCGCGGCAAGAAAGCCATGCCAGTCGTAAGTGGCGACTAATGGGTAGGAGTCGAGAGGAGAAGAGTGTATGTGTGCGTGCGTGTGTGAGTATGTGTGTGTGTCCGTTCGGCTTGCAGAGATAAGAACACGGCCAAGGCAAGAAGGCCCTGCCTGTCGTAAGAGGCGACGAATAGGTAGGAGTCGAGAGGTGAAGAATGTATGTGTGTGTGCGTGTGTGCGTGTATGTGTGTGTGCGTGTGTGCGTGCGTGTGTGCGTGTGTGTGTGTGCGTGTGTGCGTTCGTGTTTGCGTGTGTGTGTCTTTTTGTGAGTGTGTGTGTGTGTGTAAGTGTGTGTGTGTCTTCGGCTCGCAGAGATAAGAAAACAGCCGTGGCAAGAAAGCCATGCTAGTCGTAAGGGGCGACTAATGGGTAGGAGTCGAGAGGTGAAGAATGTATTTGTGCGTGCGTGTGTGAGTGTGTGTGTGTGAGTGTGTGTGTGTATGTGTGTGTGTCCCTTCGGCTCGAAGAGATAACAAAACTGCGGTGGCAAGAAGGCAATGCCTGTCGTAAGAGGCGACTAATGGGTTGGAGTCGAGAGGTGAAGAGTGTACGTGTGTGCGCGTGTGTGTGTATGTGTGAATGTGTGTGTGTATGTGTGTGTATGTGTGTGTGTGTCCCTTCGGCTCGCAGAGATAAAAATACAGCCGTGGTAAGAAGGCCATGCCTGTCGTAAGAGGCGACTAATGGGTAGGAGTCGAGAGGTAAAGAGTGTATGTGTGTGTGTGTGTCCGTTCGGCTTGCAGAGATAAGAATACGTCCGTGGCAAGAAGGCACTGCCTGTCTTAAGAGGCGACTAATGGGTAGAAGTCGAGAGGAGAAGAGTGTATGTGTGTGTGTGTGTGCGTATGTGCGTGTGTGGGCGTGTGTGAGTGTGTGTGTATGTGTGTGTGTTTGTTTGGCTTGCAGAGATAAGAATACGGCCGAGGCCAGAAGGCCCTGCCTCTTGTAAGGGTCGACTAATAAGTAGGAGTCGAGAGGTGAAGAGTGTATGTGTGTGTGTGCGTGTGTGCGTGTGTGTGTGCGTGTGTGTGTGCGTGTGTGAGTGTGTCTGTATGTGTGTGTGTCCGTCTGAATTGCAGAGGTAAGAATACGGCCAAGGCAAGAAGACCCTGCCTGTTGTAAGGGGCGACTAACAGGTAGGAGTCGAGAGGTGAAGAGTGTATGTGTGTGTGTGCGTGTGTGCATGTGTGTGTGAGTGTGTGTGTGTGTGTCCGTTCGGCTTGCAGAGATAAGAATACGTCCGTGGCAAGAAGGCCCTGCCTGTCTTAAGAGGCGACTAATGGGTAGGAGTCGAGAGGAGAAGAGTGTATGTGTGTGTGTGTGCGTATGTGCGTGTGTGGGCGTGTGTGAGTGTGTGTGTATGTGTGTGTGTTTGTTTGGCTTGCAGAGATAAGAATACGGCCGAGGCCAGAAGGCCCTGCCTCTTGTAAGGGTCGACTAATAAGTAGGAGTCGAGAGGTGAAGAGTGTATGTGTGTGCGTGTGTGTGTGCGTGTGTGTGTGCGTGTGTGAGTATGTGTGTGTGTTAGTTCGGCTTGCAGAGATGAGAACACGACCGCGGCAAGAATGCCCTGCTTATCGTAAGAGGCGACTAAAAGGTAGGAGTCGAGAAGTGAAGAGTGTATGTGTGTGTGCGTGTGTGCGTGTGTGTGTGTTTGTGCGTGTGCGAGTGTGTGTGTATGAGTGTCTGTGTCCGTTCGGCTTGCAGAGATAAAAATACGGCCGTGGCAAGAAGGCCATGCTTGCTGTAAGGAGCGACTAATTGGTAGGAGTCGAGAGATGAAGAGTGTATGTGTGTGTGTGTGTGTGTGTTCATTTGTGTTTGCGTGTGTAAGTGTGTGTGTATGTATGTGTGTGTCCGTTCGGCTCGCAGAGATTAGAATACGGCTGAGGCAAGAAGGACATGCCTGTCGTAAGAGGCGACTAATGGGTAGGAGTCGAGAGGTAAAGAGTGTATTTGTGTGTGTGTATGTGTGTGTGTGTGTGTGTGTGCGTGTGTGTGTGCGTGTGAGCGTGCGTGTGTGTGTGAGTGTGTGTGTCTGTTCGGCACACAGAGATAAGAACTCGGCTGTGGCAAGTAGTCCCTGTCTGTCGTAAGAGGCGACTAATGGGTAGGAGTCGAAAGGTGAAGAGTGTATGTGTGTGCGTGTGTGCGTGTCTGCGTGTGTTTGTGCGTGTGTGAGTGTGTGTGTGCGTGTGTGCGTGCGTGTGTGTGTGAGTGTGTGTATCCGTTCAGCTTGCAGAGATAAGAATACGGCCGGAGCAAGAAGGCTTTGCCTCTCGTAAGAGGCGACTAATAGGTAGGAGTCGAGAGGTGAAGAGTGTATGTGTGTGTGCGTGTGTGCGTGTGTGTGTGCGTGTGTGAGTATGTGTGTGTCCGTTTGGCTTGCAGTGATAAGAACACGGCCAAGGCAAGAAGGCCCTGCCTGTCGTAAGAGGCGACTAATAGGTAGGAGTCGAGAGGTGAAGAGTGTATGTGTTTGTGCGTGTGTGCGTGTGTGTGTGCGTGTGTGAGTATGTGTGTGTCCGTTTGGCTTGCAGTGATAAGAACACGGCCAAGGCAAGAAGGCCCTGCCTGTCGTAAGAGGCGACTAATAGGTAGGAGTCGAGAGGTGAAGAATGTATGTGTGTGTGCGTGTGTGCGTGTTTGTGTGTTTGTGAGTGTATGTGTGTGTGCGTGTGTGCGTGCGTGTGCGTGTGCGTTTGCGTGTGCGTGTGCGTGTGCGTGTGCGTGTGCGCGTGTGTGTGGCGTGTGTGCGTGCGTGTCTGTGTGAGTGTGTGTGTGTGTGTCCGTTCGGCTCGCAGAGATAAGAAAACGGCCGTGGCAAGAAGTCCCTGAAGTAATAAGTAGGAGTCGAGAGGTGAAGAGTGTATGTGTGTGTGTGCGTGTGTGCGTGTGTGTGTGCGTGTGTGAGTATGTGTGTGTGTTAGTTCGGCTTGCAGAAATAAGAACACGACCGAGGCAAGAAGGCCCTGCCTATCGTAAGAGGCGACTAATAGGCAGGAGTCGAGAGGTGAAGAGTGTATGTGTGTGTGCGTGTGTGCGTGTGCGTGTGCGTGTGTGAGTATGTGTGTGTCCGTTTGGCTTGCAGTGATAAGAACACGGCCAAGGCAAGAAGGCCCTGCCTGTCGTAAGAGGCGACTAATAGGTAGGAGTCGAGAGGTGAAGAATGTATGTGTGTGTGCGTGTGTGCGTGTTTGTGTGTTTGTGAGTGTATGTGTGTGTGCGTGTGTGCGTGCGTGTGTGGGTGTCAGTGTGTGTGTCCTTACGGCTCACAGAGATAAGAACTCGGCCGTGGCAAGAAGTTCCTGCCTGTCGTAAGAGGCGACTAATGGGTAGGATTCGAGAGGTGAAGATTGTATGTGTGTGTGCGTGTGTGCGTGTGTGTGTGCGTGTGTGAGTATGTGTGTGTGTTAGTTCGGCTTGCAGAAATAAGAACACGACCGAGGCAAGAAGGCCCTGCCTATCGTAAGAGGCGACTAATAGGTAGGAGTCGAGAGGTGAAGAGTGCATGTGTGTGTGTGCGTGTGTGCGTGTGTGTGTGCGTGTGTGAGTATGTGTGTGTCCGTTTGGCTTGCAGTGATAAGAACACGGCCAAGGCAAGAAGGCCCTGCCTGTCGTAAGAGGCGACTAATAGGTAGGAGTCGAGAGGTGAAGAATGTATGTGTGTGTGCGTGTGTGCGTGTTTGTGTGTTTGTGAGTGTATGTGTGTGTGCGTGTGTGCGTGCGTGTGTGGGTGTCAGTGTGTGTGTCCTTACGGCTCACAGAGATAAGAACTCGGCCGTGGCAAGAAGTTCCTGCCTGTCGTAAGAGGCGACTAATGGGTAGGATTCGAGAGGTGAAGATTGTATGTGTGTGTGCGTGTGTGCGTGTGTGTGCGTGTGTGAGTATGTGTGTGTGTCCGTTCGGCTTGCAGAGATAGGAACACGGCCGAGGCAAGAAGGCTCTGCCTGTCGTAAGGGGCGACTAATAGGTAGGAGTCGAGAGGTGAAGAATGTATGTGTGTGTGCGTGTGTGCGTGTTTGTGTGTGTGTGAGTGTATGTGTGTGTGCGTGTGGGCCTGCGTGTATGTGTGTGTGTTTGTGAGTGTGTGTGTGTATGTGTGGGTCCCTTCTGCTCGCAGAGATAAAAAAACAGCCGTGGCAAGAAGGCCATGCAAATCGTACGGGGCGACTAATGGGTAGGAGTCGAGAGGTGAAGAGTGTATGTGTGTGTGTGCGTGTGTACGTGTGTGTGTGCGTGTGTGAGTATGTGTGTGTGTCCGTTCGGCTTGCAGAGATAAGAACACGGCCGAGGCAAGAAGGCCCTGCCTGTCGTAAGAGGCGACTAATAGGTAGGAGTCGAGTGGTGAAGAATGTATGTGTGTGTGCGTGTGTGCGTGTGTGTGTGTGAGTGTATGTGTGTGTGCGTCTGTGCGTGCGTGTGTGTGCGTGTCCGTGTGTGCGTACGTGTGTGCCTGTTTGTGTGTGTTTGTGAGTGTGTGAGTATGTGTGTGTGTTAGTTCGGCTTGCAGAAATAAGAACACGACCGAGGCAAGAAGGCCCTGCCTATCGTAAGAGGCGACTAATAGATAGGAGTCGAGAGGTGAAGAGTGCATGTGTGTGTGCGTGTGTGCGTGTGTGTGTGCGTGTGTGAGTATGTGTGTGTGTTAGTTCGGCTTGCAGAGATAAGAACTTGACCGAGGCAAGAAGGCCCTGCCTATCGTAAGAGGCGTCTAATAGGTAGGAGTCGAGAGGTGAAGAATGTATGTGTGTGTGCGTGTGCGTGTTTGTGTATTTGTGAGTGTATGTGTGTGTGCGTGTGTGCGTGCGTGTGTGTGTCAGTGTGTGTGTCCTTTCGGCTCACAGAGATAAGAACTCGGCCGTGGCAAGAAGTTCCTGCCTGTCGTAAGAGGCGACTAATGGGTAGGAGTCGAGAGGTGAAGAGTGTATGTGTGTGTGCGTGTGTGCGTGTGTTTGTGCGTGTGTGAGTATGTGTGTGTGTGTTAGTTCGGCTTGCAGAGATAAGAACTTGACCGAGGCAAGAAGGCCCTGCCTATCGTAAGAGGCGTCTAATAGGTAGGAGTCGAGAGGTGAAGAATGTATGTGTGTGTGCGTGTGTGCGTGTGTGCGTGCGTGTGTGCGTGTGTGTGTGCGTGTGTGCGTGCGTGTTTGCCTGTGTGTGTGTGTTTGTGAGTGTGTGTGTGTGTGTGTGTATGTGTGTGTGTGTCTTCGGCTCGCAGAGATAAGAACACAGCCACGGCAAGAAAGCCATGCCAGTCGTAAGTGGCGACTAATGGGTAGGAGTCGAGAGGAGAAGAGTGTATGTGTGCGTGCGTGTGTGAGTATGTGTGTGTGTCCGTTCGGCTTGCAGAGATAAGAACACGGCCAAGGCAAGAAGGCCCTGCCTGTCGTAAGAGGCGACGAATAGGTAGGAGTCGAGAGGTGAAGAATGTATGTGTGTGTGCGTGTGTGCGTGTATGTGTGTGTGCGTGTGTGCGTGCGTGTGTGCGTGTGTGTGTGTGCGTGTGTGCGTTCGTGTTTGCGTGTGTGTGTCTTTTTGTGAGTGTGTGTGTGTGTAAGTGTGTGTGTGTCTTCGGCTCGCAGAGATAAGAAAACAGCCGTGGCAAGAAAGCCATGCTAGTCGTAAGGGGCGACTAATGGGTAGGAGTCGAGAGGTGAAGAATGTATTTGTGCGTGCGTGTGTGAGTGTGTGTGTGTGAGTGTGTGTGTGTATGTGTGTGTGTCCCTTCGGCTCGCAGAGATAACAAAACTGCGGTGGCAAGAAGGCAATGCCTGTCGTAAGAGGCGACTAATGGGTTGGAGTCGAGAGGTGAAGAGTGTACGTGTGTGCGCGTGTGTGTGTATGTGTGAATGTGTGTGTGTATGTGTGTGTATGTGTGTGTGTGTCCCTTCGGCTCGCAGAGATAAAAATACAGCCGTGGTAAGAAGGCCATGCCTGTCGTAAGAGGCGACTAATGGGTAGGAGTCGAGAGGTGGTGAGTGTGTGCGTGTGCGTGAGCGTGTGCGTGTGTGCGTGTGTGCCTGTGTGCGTGTGTTTGTGTGCGCATGTGTGTCTGTGTCCTTTCGGCTTTCAGAGATAAGAACACGGCTGTGGCAAGAAGTTCCTGCCTGTCGTAAGAGGCGACTAATAGGTAGGAGTCGAGAGGTGAAAAGTGTATCTGTGTGTGTGTGTGTGTGCGTGTGTGCGTGTGTGCGTGTGTTTGTGCATGTGTGAGTGTTTGTGTGTGTATGTGTGCGTGTGTGCGTGCGTGTGTGTGTAAGTGTGTGTGTCCGTTCGGCTTGCAAAGATAAGAATACGGCCGAGTCAAGAAGGCCCTGCCTGTCTTAAGAGGTGACAAATGGATAGGAGTCAAGAGGTGGAGAGTGTGTGCGTGTGCGTGTGCGTGTGCGTGTGTGTGTGTCTGCGTGTGAGCGTGCATGTGTGTGTGAGTGTGTGTGTATGCTTGTTCCGCTCGCAGAGATAAGAACATGGCCGTGGCAAGAAGGCCCTGCCTGTCGTAAGAGGCGACTAATTGGTAGGAGTCGAGTGGTGAAGAGTGTATGTGTGTGTGTGCGTGTGTCCGTGTGTGAGCGTGTGTGAGTGTGTGTATGTGTGTGTGTCCATTTGGCTTGCAGAGATAAGAATACGGCCGAGGCAAGGAGGATCTGCCTCTTGTAAGGTTCGACTAATAAGTAGGAGTCGGGAGGTGAAGAGTGTATGTGTGTGTGTGCGTGTGTGCGTGTGTGTGTGCGTGTGTGAGTATGTGTGTGTGTTAAATCGGCTTGCAGAGATAAGAACTTGTCCGAGGCAAGAAGGCCCTGCCTATCGTAAGAGGCGACTAATAGGTAGGAGTTGAGAGGTGAAGATTGTATGTGTGTGTGTGCGTGTATGCGTGTGTGTGTGCGTGTGTGAGTATGTGTGTGTGTCCGTTCAGCTTGCAGAGATAAGAACACAGCCGAAGCAAGAAGGCCCTGCCTGTCGTAAGAGGCGACTAATAGGTAGGAGTCGAGAGGTGAAGAATGTATGTGTGTGTGCGTGTGTGCGTGTATGTGTGTGTGCGTGTGTGCGTGCGTGTGTGTGTGCCTGTTTGCGTGTGTGTATGTGTTTGTGAGTGTGTGTGTGTGTGTATGTGTGTGTGTGTGTCTTCGACTCGCAGAGATAAGTAAACAGCCGTGGCAAGAAAGCCATGCCAGTCGTAAGGGGCGACTAATGGGTAGGAGTCGAGAGGTGAAGAATGTATTTGTGCGTGCGTGTGTGCGTGTGTGTGTGTGAGTGTGTGTGTATGTGTGTGTGTCCCTTCGGCTCGCAGAGATAACAAAACAGCGGTTGCAAGAAGGCAATGCCTGTCGTAAGAGGCGACTAATGGGTTGGAGTCGAGAGGTGAAGAGTGTACGTGTGTGCGCGTGTGTGTGTGTGTGTGAATGTGTGTGTGTATGTGTGTGTATGTGTGTGTGTGTCCCTTCGGCTCGCAGAGATAAAAATACAGCCGTGGTAAGAAGGCCATGCCTGTCGTAAAAGGAGACTAATGGGTAGGAGTCGAGAGGTGAAGAATGTATGTGTGTGTGCGTGTGTGCGTGTATGTGTGTGTGCGTGTGTGCGTGCGTGTGTGCGTGTGTGTGTGTGTGCGTGTGTGCGTTCGCGTTTGCGTGTGTATGTCTTTTTGTGAGTGTGTGTGTGTGTAAGTGTGTGTGTGTCTTCGGCTCGCAGAGATAAGAAAACAGCCGTGGCAAGAAAGCCATGCTAGTCGTAAGGGGCGACTAATGGGTAGGAGTCGAGAGGTGAAGAATGTATTTGTGCGTGCGTGTGTGAGTGTGTGTGTGTGAGTGTGTGTGTGTATGTGTGTGTGTCCCTTCGGCTCGCAGAGATAACAAAACTGCGGTGGCAAGAAGGCAATGCCTGTCGTAAGAGGCGACTAATGGGTTGGAGTCGAGAGGTGAAGAGTGTACGTGTGTGCGCGTGTGTGTGTATGTGTGAATGTGTGTGTGTATGTGTGTGTATGTGTGTGTGTGTCCCTTCGGCTCGCAGAGATAAAAATACAGCCGTGGTAAGAAGGCCATGCCTGTCGTAAGAGGCGACTAATGGGTAGGAGTCGAGAGGTGGAGAGTGTGTGCGTGTGCGTGAGCGTGTGCGTGTGTGCGTGTGTGCCTGTGTGCGTGTGTTTGTGTGCGCATGTGTGTCTGTGTCCTTTCGGCTTTCAGAGATAAGAACACGGCTGTGGCAAGAAGTTCCTGCCTGTCGTAAGAGGCGACTAATAGGTAGGAGTCGAGAGGTGAAGAGTGTATCTGTGTGTGTGTGTGTGTGCGTGTGTGCGTGTGTGCGTGTGTTTGTGCATGTGTGAGTGTTTGTGTGTGTATGTGTGCGTGTGTGCGTGCGTGTGTGTGTAAGTGTGTGTGTCCGTTCGGCTTGCAAAGATAAGAATACGGCCGAGTCAAGAAGGCCCTGCCTGTCTTAAGAGGTGACAAATGGATAGGAGTCAAGAGGTGGAGAGTGTGTGCGTGTGCGTGTGCGTGTGCGTGTGCGTGTGCGTGTGCGTGTGTGTGTGTCTGCGTGTGAGCGTGCATGTGTGTGTGAGTGTGTGTGTATGCTTGTTCCGCTCACAGAGATAAGAACATGGCCGTGGCAAGAAGGCCCTGCCTGTCGTAAGAGGCGACAAATGGGTAGGAGTCTAAAGGTGAAGAGTGTATGTGTGTGTGTGCGTGTGTGCGTGTGTGTGCGTGTGTGAGTGTGTGTATGTGTGTGTGTCCGTCAGGCTTGCAGAGATAATAATACGGCCAAGGCAAAAAGACCCTGCCTGTTGTAAGGGGCGACTAATAGGTAGGAGTCGAGAGGTGAAGAGTGTATGTGTGTGTGTGCGTGTGTGCGTGTGTGTGTGCGTGTGTGAGTGTGTGTGTATGTGTGTGTGTCCGTCAGGCTTGCAGAGATAATAATACGGCCAAGGCAAGAAGACCCTGCCTGTTGTAAGAGGCGACAAATGGGTAGGAGTCGAAAGGTGAAGAGTGTATCTGTGTGTGTGTGTGTGTGTGCGTGTGTGCGTGTGTGCGTGTGTTTGTGCATGTGTGAGTGTTTGTGTGTGTGTATGTGTGC
>NW_027311886.1:162500-165000 GCF_040954645.1 Diabrotica undecimpunctata
TGGGTAGGAGTCGAAAGGTGAAGAGTGTATGTGTGTGTGTGCGTGTGTGTGCGTGTGTGAGTGTGTGTATGTGTGTGTGTACGTCAGGCTTGCAGAGATAATAATACGGCCAAGGCAAGAAGACCCTGCCTGTTGTAAGGGGCGACTAATAGGTAGGAGTCGAGAGGTGAAGAGTGTATGTGTGTGTGTGTGCGTGTGTGCGTGTGTGTGTGCGTGTGTGAGTGTGTGTGTATGTGTGTGTGTCCGTCAGGCTTGCAGAGATAATAATACGGCCAAGGCAAGAAGACCCTGCCTGTTGTAAGGGGCGACTAATAGGTAGGAGTCGAGAGGTGAAGAGTGTATGTGTGTGTGTGCGTGTGTGCGTGTGTGTGTGCGTGTGTGGGTATGTGTGTGTGTCCGTTCGGCCCGCAGAGATAAGAATACGTCCGTGGCAAGTAGGCCCTGCCGGTCTTAAAAGGCGACTAATGGGTAGGAGTCGAGAGGTGAAGAGTGTATGTGTGTGTGTGCGTGTGTCCGTGTGTAAGCGTGTGTGAGTGTGTGTATGTGTGTGTGTCCATTTGGCTTGCAGAGATAAGAATACGGCCGAGGCAAGGAGGATCTGCCTCTTGTAAGGTTCGACTAATAAGTAGGAGTCGGGAGGTGAAGAGTGTATGTGTGTGTGCGTGTGTGCGTGTGTGTGTGCGTGTGTGAGTATGTGTGTGTGTTAGTTCGGCTTGCAGAGATAAGAACTTGTCCGAGGCAAGAAGGCCCTGCCTATCGTAAGAGGCGACTAATAGGTAGGAGTCGAGAGGTGAAGATTGTATGTGTGTGTGTGCGTGTATGCGTGTGTGTGTGCGTGTGTGAGTATGTGTGTGTGTCCGTTCGGCTTGCAGAGATAAGAACACGGCCGAAGCAAGAAGGCCCTGCCTGTCGTAAGAGGCGACTAATAGGTAGGAGTCGAGAGGTGAAGAATGAATGTGTGTGTGCGTGTGTGCGTGTATGTGTGTGTGCGTGTGTGCGTGCGTGTGTGCGTGTGTGTGTGCGTGTGTACGTGCCTGTTTGCGTGTGTGTGTGTGTGTTTGTGAGTGTGTGTGTGTGTGTGTGTGTGTGTGTGTCTTCGGCTCGCAGAGATAAAAGCATAACGCATGGCAAGAAAGCCATGCCAGTCGTAAGGGGCGACTAATGGGTAGGAGTCGAGAGGTGAAGAATGTATTTGTGCGTGCGTGTGTGCGTGTGTGTGTGAGTGTGTGTGTGTATGTGTCTGTATCCCTTCGGCTCGCAGAGATAACAAAACAGCGGTTGCAAGAAGGCAATGCCTGTCGTAAGAGGCGACTTATGGGTTGGAGTCGAGAGGTGAAGAGTGTACGTGTGTGCGCGTGTGTGTGTGTGTGTGAATGTGTGTGTGTATGTGTGTGTATGTGTGTGTGTGTCCCTTTGACTCGCAGAGATAAAAATACAGCCGTGGTAAGAAGGCCATGCCTGTCGTAAAAGGCGACTAATGGGTAGGAGTCGAGAGGTGAAGAGTGTATGTGTGTGTGTGCGTGTGTGCGTGTGTGCGTGTGTGTGTAAGTATGTGTGTGTATGTGTGTGTGTCCGTTCGGCTTGCATAGATAAGAATACGGCCGTGGCAAGAAGGCCATGCTTGCTGTAAGGAGCGACTAATTGGTAGGAATCGAGAGATAAAGAGTGTATGTGTGTGTGTGTTCCTTTGTGTGTGCGTGTGTAAGTGTGTGTGTATGTATGTGTGTGTCCGTTCGGCTTGCAGAAATTAGAATACGACCGAAGCAAGAAGGCCATGCCTGTCGTAAGAGGCGACTAATGAGATAAGAACACAGCCGCGGCAAGAAAGCCATGCCAGTCGTAAGGGGCGACTAATGGGTAGGAGTCGAGAGGAGAAGAGTGTATGTGTGCGTGCGTGTGTGAGTATGTGTGTGTGTCTGTTCGGCTTGCAGAGATAAGAACACGGCCGAAGCAAGAAGACCCTGCCTGTCGTAAGAGGCGACTAATAGGTAGGAGTCGAGAGGAGAAGAGTGTATGTGTGCGTGCGTGTGTGCATGTGTGTGTGTTTGAGTGTGTGTGTATGTGTGTCCCTTCAGTTGGCAGAGATAAAAATACAGCCGTGGTAAGAAGGCCATGCCTGTCGTAAGAGGCGACTAATGGGTAGGAGTCGAGAGGTGAAGAGTGTATGTGTGTGTGCGTGTGTGCGTGTGTGTGTAAGTATGTGTGTGTATGTGTGTGTGTATCCCTTCTGCTCGCAGAGATAAGAATACGTCCGTGGCAAGAAGGCCATGCTTGCTGTAAGGAGCGACTAATTGGTAGGAATCGAGAGATAAAGAGTGTATGTGTGTGTGTGTTCCTTTTTGTGTGCGTGTGTAAGTGTGTGTGTATGTATGTGTGTGTCCGTTCGGCTTGCAGAAATTAGAATACGACCGAAGCAAGAAGGCCATGCCTGTCGTAAGAGGCGGCTAATGAGATAAGAACACAGCCGCGGCAAGAAAGCCATGCCAGTCGTAAGGGGCGA
>NW_027311886.1:170000-172500 GCF_040954645.1 Diabrotica undecimpunctata
GTGTGTGCGTGTGTGCGTGTGTGTGCGTGTGTGAGTATGTGTGTGTGTCCGTTCGGCTTACAGAGATAGGAACACGGCCGAGGCAAGAAGGCTCTGCCTGTCGTAAGAGGCGACTAATAGGTAGGAGTCGAGAGGTGAAGAATGTATGTGTGTGTGAGTGTATGTGTGTGTGCGTGTGGGCCTGCGTGTATGTGTGTGTGTTTGTGAGTGTGTGTGTGTATGTATGTGTCCCTTTTGCTCGCAGAGATAAGAAAACAGCCGTTGCAAGAAAGCCATGCAAATCGTACGGGGCGACTAATGGGTAGGAGTCGAGAGGTGAAGAGTGTATGTGTGTGTGTGCGTGTGTACGTGTGTGTGTGCGTGTGTGAGTATGTGTGTGTGTCCGTTCGGCTTGCAGAGATAAGAACACGGCCGAGGCAAGAAGGCCCTGCCTGTCGTAAGAGGCGTCTAATAGGTAGGAGTCGAGAGGTGAAGAATGTATGTGTGTGTGCGTGTGTGCGTGTTTGTGTGTTTGTGAATGTATGTGTGTGTGCGTGACTGCGTGCGTGTGTGTGTGTGTCAGTGTGTGTGTCCTTTCGGCTCACAGAGATAAGAACTCGGCCGTGGCAAGAAGTTCCTGCCTGTCGTAAGAGGCGACTAATGGGTAGGAGTCGAGAGGTGAAGAGTGTATGTGTGTGTGCGTGTGTGCGTGTGTGTGTGTGAGTGTATGTGTGTGTGCGTCTGTGCGTGCGTGTGTGCGTGTGCGTGTCCGTGTGTGCGTACGTGTGTGCCTGTTTGTGTGTGTTTGTGAGTGTGTGAGTATGTGTGTGTGTTAGTTCGGCTTGCAGAAATAAGAACACGACCGAGGCAAGAAGGCCCTGCCTATCGTAAGAGGCGACTAATAGGTAGGAGTCGAGAGGTGAAGAGTGCATGTGTGTGTGCGTGTGTGCGTGTGTGTGTGCGTGTGTGAGTATGTGTGTGTGTTAGTTCGGCTTGCAGAGATAAGAACTTGACCGAGGCAAAAAGGCCCTGCCTATCGTAAGAGGCGTCTAATAGGTAGGAGTCGAGAGGTGAAGAATGTATGTGTGTGTGCGTGTGTGCGTGTTTGTGTGTTTGTGAATGTATGTGTGTGTGCGTGACTGCGTGCGTGTGTGTGTGTGTCAGTGTGTGTGTCCTTTCGGCTCACAGAGATAAGAACTCGGCCGTGGCAAGAAGTTCCTGCCTGTCGTAAGAGGCGACTAATGGGTAGGAGTCGAGAGGTGAAGAGTGTATGTGTGTGTGCGTGTGTGCGTGTGTGTGTGCGTGTGTCAGTATGTGTGTGTGTGTGTTAGTTCGGCTTGCAGAGATAAGAACTTGACCGAGGCAAGAAGGCCCTGCCTATCGTAAGAGGCGTCTAATAGGTAGGAGTCGAGAGGTGAAGAATGTATGTGTGTGTGCGTGTGTGCGTGTGTGTGTGTGTGTGTGAGTGTATGTGTGTGTGCGTGTGTGCGTGCGTGTGTGCGTGTGTGTGTGCGTGTGTGCGTGCGTGTTTGCCTGTGTGTGTGTGTTTGTGAGTGTGTGTGTGTGTGTATGTGTGTGTGTGTCTTCGGCTCGCAGAGATAAGAACACAGCCGCGGAAAGAAAGCCATGCCAGTCGTAAGGGGCGACTAATAGGTAGGAGTCGAGAGGAGAAGAGTGTATGTGTGCGTGCGTGTGTGAGTATGTGTGTGTGTCCGTTCGGCTTGCAGAGATAAGAACACGGCCGAAGCAAGAAGGCCCTGCCTGTCGTAAGAGGCGACGAATAGGTAGGAGTCGAGAGGTGAAGAATGTATTTGTGCGTGCGTGTGTGCGTGTGTGTGTGTGAGTGTGTGTGTGTGTATGTGTGTGTGTCCCTTCGGCTCGCAGAGATAACAAAACTTCGGTGGCAAGAAGGCAATGCCTGTCATAAGAGGCGACTAATGGGTTGGAGTCGAGAGGTGAAGAGTGTACGTGTGTGCGCGCGTGTGTGTGTGTGTGTGAATGTGTGTGTGTATGTGTGTGTATGTGTGTGTGTGTCCCTTCGGCTCGCAGAGATAAAAATACAGCCGTGGTAAGAAGGCCATGCCTGTCGTAAGAGGCGACTAATGGGTAGGAGTCGAGAGGTGGAGAGTGTGTGCGTGTGCGTGAGCGTGTGCGTGTGTGCGTGTGTGCCTGTGTGCGTGTGTTTGTGTGCGCGTGTGTGTCTGTGTCCTTTCGGCTTTCAGAGATAAGAACACGGCTGTGGCAAGAAGTTCCTGCCTGTCGTAAGAGGCGACTAATAGGTAGGAGTCGAGAGGTGAAGAGTGTATCTGTGTGTGTGTGTGTGGGTGTGTGCGTGTGTGCGTGTGTTTGTGCATGTGTGAGTGTTTGTGTGTGTATGTGTGCGTGTGTGCGTGCGTGTGTGTGTAAGTATGTGTGTCCGTTCGGCTTGCAAAGATAAGAATACGGCCGAGTCATGAAGGCCCTGCCTGTCTTAAGAGGTGACAAATGGATAGGAGTCAAGAGGTGGAGAGTGTGTGCGTGT
>NW_027311886.1:175000-177500 GCF_040954645.1 Diabrotica undecimpunctata
GGCGACGAATAGGTAGGAGTCGAGAGGTGAAGAATGTATGTGTGCATGCGTGTGTGAGTATGTGTGTGTGTCCGTTCGGCTTGCAAAGATAAGAATACGGCCGAGTCAAGAAGGCCCTGCCTGTCGTAAGAGGCGACTAATAGGTAGGAGTCGAGAGGTGAAGAATGTATGTGTGTGTGCGTGTGTGCGTGTGTGTGTGTGTGTGTGAGTGTATGTGTGTGTGCGTGTGTGCGTGCGTGTGTGCGTGTGTGTGTGCGTGTGTGCGTGCGTGTTTGCCTGTGTGTGTGTGTTTGTGAGTGTGTGTGTGTGTGTATGTGTGTGTGTCTTCGGCTTGCAGAGATAAGAACACGGCCAAGGCAAGAAGGCCCTGCCTGTCGTAAGAAGCGACGAATAGGTAGGAGTCGAGAGGTAAAGAATGTATGTGTGTGTGCGTGTGTACGTGTATGTGTGTGCGTGTGTGCGTTCGTGTTTGCGTGTGTGTGTCTTTTTGTGAGTGTGTGTATGTGTAAGTGTGTGTGTGTCTTCGGCTCGCAGAGATAAGAAAACAGCCGTGGCAAGAAAGCCATGCTAGTCGTAAGGGGCGACTAATGGGTAGGAGTCGAGAGGTGAAGAATGTATTTGTGCGTGCGTGTGTGCGTGTGTGCGTGTGTGTGCGTGTGTGTAAGTGTGTGTGTGTCCGTTCGGCTCGCAGAGATAAGAACACGGCCGTAGCAAGAAGTCCCTGCCTGTCGTAGTAGGCGACTAATGAATTGGAGTCGGGAGGTGAAGAGTGTATGTGTGTGTTTGTGTGTGTGCGTGTGTTTGTGCGTGTGTGCGTGTGTGTGTGTGTCCGTTCGGCTCGCAGAGATAAGAATACGCCCGTGGCACGAAGGCCCTGCCTGTCTTAAGAGGCGACTAATGGATAGGAATCGAGAGGTGAAGAGTGTGTGCGTGTGCGTGTGAGTGTGTGCGTGTGTACCTGTGTGCATGTGTTTGTGTGTGCGTTTGTGTGTGTGTCCGTTCAGCTTGCAGAAATAAGAACACGGCCGTGGCAAGAAGTCCCTGCCTGTCGTAGGAGGAGAATAATGGGTAGGAGTCGAGAGGTGAAGAGTGTATGTGTGCGTGCGTGTGTGTGTGTGTGCGAGTGTGTGTGTGTGTGTCTGTTCGGCTCGCAGAGATAAGAATGCGTCCGTGGCAAGAAGGCCCTGCCTGTCTTAGGAGGCGACTAATGGAAAGGAGTCGAAAGTTGGAGAGTGTGTGCGTGTGCGTGTACGTGTGCGTGTGTGCGTGTGTGCCTGTGTGCGTGTGTTTGTGTGTGCGTGTGTGTGTGTGTCCGGTCGGCTCGCAGAAATGAGAACACGGCCGTAGCAAGAAGGCCTTGCCTGTCGTAAGAGGCGACTTATGGGTAGGAGTCGAGAGGTGAAGAGGGTATGTGTGTGTGTGTGTGCGTGTGTGTGCGTGTGTAAGTGTGTGAGTGTGTGTGTGTCTGTTCGGCTTGCAGAGATAATAATACGGCCGAGGCAAGAAGGCCCTGCCTGTCGTGAGAGGCGACTAATGGGTAGGAGTCGAGAGGTGAAGAGTGTATGTGTGTGTGTGTGCGTGTGTGTACGTGTGTGAGTGTGTGTGTGTATTTGTGTGTGTAAGTGTGTGTGTGTCCGTTTGGCTCGCAGAGATAAGAAGGTATAAGAGATAAGCGACTAATTGGTGGGAGTCGAGAGATGAAGAGTGTATGTGTGTGTGTGTGTGTTCCTTTGTGTGTGCGTGTGTAAGTGTGTGTGTTTGTATGTGTGTGTCCGTTCGGCTTGCAGAAATTAGAATACGACCGAAGCAAGAAGGCCATGCCTGTCGTAAGAGGCGACTTATGGGTTGGAGTCGAGAGGTGAAGAGTGTACGTGTGTGCGCGTGTGTGTGTGTGTGTGAATGTGTTTGTGTATGTGTGTGTATGTGTGTGTGTGTCCCTTCGACTCGCAGAGATAAAAATACAGCCGTGGTAAGAAGGCCATGCCTGTCGTAAAAGGCGACTAATGGGTAGGAGTCGAGAGGTGAAGAGTGTATGTGTGTGTGTGCGTGTGTGCGTGTGTGCGTGTGTGTGTAAGTATGTGTGTGTATGTGTGTGTGTCCGTTCGGCTTGCATAGATAAGAATACGGCCGTGGCAAGAAGGCCATGCTTGCTGTAAGGAGCGACTAATTGGTAGGAATCGAGAGATAAAGAGTGTATGTGTGTGTGTGTTCCTTTGTGTGTGCGTGTGTAAGTGGGTGTGTATGTATGTGTGTGTCCGTTCGGCTTGCAGAAATTAGAATACGACCGAAGCAAGAAGGCCATGCCTGTCGTAAGAGGCGACTAATGAGATAAGAACACAGCCGCGGCAAGAAAGCCATGCCAGTCGTAAGGGGCGACTAATGGGTAGGAGTCGAGAGGAGAAGAGTGTATGTGTGCGTGCGTGTGTGAGTATGTGTGTGTGTCTGTTCGGCTTGCAGAGATAAGAACACGGCCGAAGCAAGAAGACCCTGCCTGTCGTAA
>NW_027311886.1:182500-185000 GCF_040954645.1 Diabrotica undecimpunctata
TGTGTGTGCGTGTGTGAGTATGTGTGTGTTAGTTCGGCTTGCAGAAATAAGAACACGACCTAGGCAAGAAGGCCCTGCCTGTCGTAAGAGGCGACGAATAGGTAGGAGTCGAGAGGTGAAGAGTGCATGTGTGTGTGTGTGCGTGTGTGCGTGTGTGTGCGTGTGTGAGTATGTGTGTGTGTCCGTTCGGCTTACAGAGATAGGAACACGGCCGAGGCAAGAAGGCTCTGCCTGTCGTAAGAGGCGACTAATAGGTAGGAGTCGAGAGGTGAAGAATGTATGTGTGTGTGAGTGTATGTGTGTGTGCGTGTGGGCCTGCGTGTATGTGTGTGTGTTTGTGAGTGTGTGTGTGTATGTATGTGTCCCTTTTGCTCGCAGAGATAAGAAAACAGCCGTGGCAAGAAAGCCATGCAAATCGTACGGGGCGACTAATGGGTAGGAGTCGAGAGGTGAAGAGTGTATGTGTGTGTGTGCGTGTGTACGTGTGTGTGTGCGTGTGTGAGTATGTGTGTGTGTCCGTTCGGCTTGCAGAGATAAGAACACGGCCGAGGCAAGAAGGCCCTGCCTGTCGTAAGAGGCGACTAATAGGTAGGAGTCGAGTGGTGAAGAATGTATGTGTGTGTGCGTGTGTGCGTGTGTGTGTGTGAGTGTATGTGTGTGTGCGTCTGTGCGTGCGTGTGTGCGTGTGCGTGTCCGTGTGTGCGTACGTGTGTGCCTGTTTGTGTGTGTTTGTGAGTGTGTGAGTATGTGTGTGTGTTAGTTCGGCTTGCAGAAATAAGAACACGACCGAGGCAAGAAGGCCCTGCCTATCGTAAGAGGCGACTAATAGGTAGGAGTCGAGAGGTGAAGAGTGCATGTGTGTGTGCGTGTGTGTGTGCGTGTGTGAGTATGTGTGTGTGTTAGTTCGGCTTGCAGAGATAAGAACTTGACCGAGGCAAAAAGGCCCTGCCTATCGTAAGAGGCGTCTAATAGGTAGGAGTCGAGAGGTGAAGAATGTATGTGTGTGTGCGTGTGTGCGTGTTTGTGTGTTTGTGAATGTATGTGTGTGTGCGTGACTGCGTGCGTGTGTGTGTGTGTCAGTGTGTGTGTCCTTTCGGCTCACAGAGATAAGAACTCGGCCGTGGCAAGAAGTTCCTGCCTGTCGTAAGAGGCGACTAATGGGTAGGAGTCGAGAGGTGAAGAGTGTATGTGTGTGTGCGTGTGTGCGTGTGTGTGTGCGTGTGTCAGTATGTGTGTGTGTGTGTTAGTTCGGCTTGCAGAGATAAGAACTTGACCGAGGCAAGAAGGCCCTGCCTATCGTAAGAGGCGTCTAATAGGTAGGAGTCGAGAGGTGAAGAATGTATGTGTGTGTGCGTGTGTGCGTGTGTGTGTGTGTGTGAGTGTATGTGTGTGTGCGTGTGTGCGTGCGTGTGTGCGTGTGTGTGTGCGTGTGTGCGTGCGTGTTTGCCTGTGTGTGTGTGTTTGTGAGTGTGTGTGTGTGTGTGTATGTGTGTGTGTGTCTTCGGCTCGCAGAGATAAGAACACAGCCGCGGAAAGAAAGCCATGCCAGTCGTAAGGGGCGACTAATAGGTAGGAGTCGAGAGGAGAAGAGTGTATGTGTGCGTGCGTGTGTGAGTATGTGTGTGTGTCCGTTCGGCTTGCAGAGGATAGAACACGGCCGAAGCAAGAAGGCCCTGCCTGTCTTAAGAGGCGACGAATAGGTAGGAGTCGAGAGGTGAAGAATGTATTTGTGCGTGCGTGTGTGCGTGTGTGTGTGTGAGTGTGTGTGTGTATGTGTGTGTGTCCCTTCGGCTCGCAGAGATAACAAAACTTCGGTGGCAAGAAGGCAATGCCTGTCATAAGAGGCGACTAATGGGTTGGAGTCGAGAGGTGGAGAGTGTGTGCGTGTGCGTGAGCGTGTGCGTGTGTGCGTGTGTGCCTGTGTGCGTGTGTTTGTGTGCGCGTGTGTGTCTGTGTCCTTTCGGCTTTCAGAGATAAGAACACGGCTGTGGCAAGAAGTTCCTGCCTGTCGTAAGAGGCGACTAATAGGTAGGAGTCGAGAGGTGAAGAGTGTATCTGTGTGTGTGTGTGTGTGGGTGTGTGCGTGTGTGCGTGTGTTTGTGCATGTGTGAGTGTTTGTGTGTGTATGTGTGCGTGTGTGCGTGCGTGTGTGTGTAAGTATGTGTGTCCGTTCGGCTTGCAAAGATAAGAATACGGCCGAGTCAAGAAGGCCCTGCCTGTCTTAAGAGGTGACAAATGGATAGGAGTCAAGAGGTGGAGAGTGTGTGCGTGTGCGTGTGCGTGTGCGTGTGTGTGTGTCTGCGTGTGAGCGTGCATGTGTGTGTGAGTGTGTGTGTATGCTTGTTCCGCTCGCAGAGATAAGAACATGGCCGTGGCAAGAAGGCCCTGCCTGTCGTAAGAGGCGACAAATGGGTAGGAGTCGAAAGGTGAAGAGTGTATGTGTGTGTGTGTGTGTGCGTGTGTGCGTGTGTGTGCGTGTGTGAGTGTGTGTATGTGTGTG
>NW_027311886.1:190000-217500 GCF_040954645.1 Diabrotica undecimpunctata
GTATGTGTGTGTGTGTGTGCGTGTGTGCGTGTGTGCGTGTGTTTGTGCATGTGTGAGTGTTTGTGTGTGTATGTGTGCGTGTGTGCGTGCGTGTGTGTGTAAGTGTGTGTGTCCGTTCGGCTTGCAAAGATAAGAATACGGCCGAGTCAAGAAGGCCCTGCCTGTCTTAAGAGGTGACAAATGGATAGGAGTCGAGAGGTGGAGAGTGTGTGCGTGTGCGTGTGCGTGTGTGTGTGTCTGCGTGTGAGCGTGCATGTGTGTGTGAGTGTGTGTGTATGACCGTTCCGCTCGCAGAGATAAGAACATGGCCGTGGCAAGAAGGCTCTGCCTGTCGTAAAAGGCGACTAATGGGTAGGAGTCGAAAGGTGAAGAGTGTATGTGTGTGTGTGCGTGTGTGCGTGTGTGTGTGCGTGTGTGAGTGTGTGTGTATGTGTGTGTGTCCGTCAGGCTTGCAGAGATAATAATACGGCCAAGGCAAGAAGACCCTGCCTGTTGTAAGGGGCGACTAATAGGTTGGAGTTGAGAGGTGAAGAGTGTATGTGTGTGAGTGTGCGTGTGTGCGTGTGTGTGTGCGTGTGTGAGTATGTGTGTGTGTCCGTTCGTCTTGCAAAGATAAGAATACGTCCGTGGCAAGAAGTCCCTGAATGTCGTAAGAGGCCACTAATGGGTAGGAGTCGAGAGGTTAGGAGTGTATGTGTGTGTATGAGTGTGTGTGTGTGTCCGTTCGGCCCGCAGAGATAATAATACGTCCGTGGCAAGATGGCCCTGCCTGTCTTAGGAGGCGACTAATGGATACGAGTCGAGAGGTGAAGAGTGTATGTCTGTCTGTGCGTGTGTCCGTGTGTGTGCGTGTGTGAGTGTGTGTATGTGTGTGTGTCCGTTTGGCTTGCAGAGATAAGAATTGGCCGAGGCAAGGAGGATCTGCCTCTTGTAAGGTTCGACTAATAAGTAGGAGTCGGGAGGTTAAGAGTGTATGTGTGTGTGCGTGTGTGCGTGTGTGTGTGCGTGTATGAGTATGTGTGTGTGTTAGTTCGGCTTGCAGAGATAAGAACTTGACTGAGGCAAGAAGGCCCTGCCTTTCGTAAGAGGCGACTAATAGGTAGGAGTCGAGAGGTGAAGATTGTATGTGTGTGTGTGCGTGTGTGTGTGCGTGTGTGAGTATGTGTGTGTGTCCGTTCAGCTTGCAGAGATAAGAACACGGCCGAATCAAGAAGGACCTGCCTGTCGTAAGAGGCGACGAATAGGTAGGAGTCGAGAGGTGAAGAATGTATGTGTGTGTGCGTGTGTGCGTGTATGTGTGTGTGCGTGTGTGCGTGCGTGTGTGCGTGTGTGTGTGCGTGTGTGCGTTCGTGTTTGCGTGTGTGTGTGTTTTTGTGAGTGTGTGTGTGTGTGTGTGTGTGTGTGTATGTGTGTGTGTGTCTTCGGCTCGCAGAGATAAGAAAACAGCCGTGGCAAGAAAGCCATGCTAGTCGTAAGGGGCGACTAATGGGTAGGAGTCGAGAGGTGAAGAATGTATTTGTGCGTGCGTGTGTGCGTGTGTGTGTGTGAGTGTGTGTGTGTATGTGTGTGTGTCCCTTCGGCTCGCAGAGATAACAAAACAGCGGTGGCAAGAAGGCAATGCCTGTCGTAAGAGGCGACTAATGGGTTGTAGTCGAGAGGTGAAGAGTGTACGTGTGTGCGCGTGTGTGTGTGTGTGTGAATGTGTGTGTGTATGTGTGTGTATGTGTGTGTGTGTCCCTTTGGCTCGCAGAGATAAAAATACAGCCGTGGTAAGAAGGCCATGCCTGTCGTAAGAGGCGACTAATGGGTAGGAGTCGAGAGGTGGAGAGTGTGTGCGTGTGCGTGAGCGTGTGCGTGTGCGTGTGTGCGTGTGTGCGTGTGTGCCTGTGTGCGTGTGATTGTGTGCGCGTGTGTTTCTGTGTCCTTTCGGCTTTCAGAGATAAGAACACGGCTGTGGCAAGAAGTTCCTGCCTGTCGTAAGAGGCGACTAATGGGTAGGAGTCGAGAGGTGAAGAGTGTATGTGTGTGTGTGTGCGTGTGTGCGTGTGTGCGTGTGTTTGTGCATGTGTGAGTGTTTGTGTGTGTATGTGTGCGTGTGTGCGTGCGTGTGTGTATAAGTGTGAGTGTCCGTTCGGCTTGCAAAGATAAGAATACGGCCGAGTCAAGAAGGCCCTGCCTGTCTTAGGAGGTGACAAATGGATAGGAGTCAAGAGGTGGAGAGTGTGTGCGTGTGCGTGTGCGTGTGCGTGTGTGTGTCTGCGTGTGAGGGTGCATGTGTGTGTGAGTGTGTGTGTATGCTTGTTCCGCTCGCAGAGATAAGAACATGGCCGTGGCAAGAAGGCCCTGCCTGTCGTAAGAGGCGACAAATGGGTAGGAGTCGAGAGGTGAAGATTGTATGTGTGTGTGTGCGTGTATGCGTGTGTGTGTGAGTATGTGTGTGTGTCCGTTCGGCTTGCAGAGATAAGAACACGGCCGAAGCAAGAAGGCCCTGCCTGTCGTAAGAGGCGACTAATAGGTAGGAGTCGAGAGGTGAAGAATGAATGTGTGTGTGCGTGTGTGCGTGTATGTGTGTGTGCGTGTGTGCGTGCGTGTGTGCGTGTGTGTGTGCGTGTGTGCGTGCCTGTTTGCGTGTGTGTGTGTGTTTGTGAGTGTGTGTGTGTGTGTATGTGTGTGTGTGTGAATGTGTGTGTGTATGTGTGTGTATGTGTGTGTGTGTCCCTTCGATTCGCAGAGATAAAAATACAGCCGTGGTAAGAAGGCCATGCCTGTCGTAAAAGGCGACTAATGGGTAGGAGTCGAAAGGTGAAGAGTGTATGTGTGTGTGTGCGTGTGTGTGCGTGTGTGAGTGTGTGTATGTGTGTGTGTCCGTCAGGCTTGCAGAGATAATAATACGGCCAAGGCAAGAAGACCCTGCCTGTTGTAAGGGGCGACTAATAGGTAGGAGTCGAGAGGTGAAGAATGTATGTGTGTGTGCGTGTGTGCGTGTATGTGTGTGTGCGTGTGTGCGTGCGTGTGTGCGTGTGTGTGTGCGTGTGTGCGTTCGTGTTTGCGTGTGTGTGTCTTTTTGTGAGTGTGTGTGTGTGTAAGTGTGTGTGTGTCTTCGGCTCGCAGAGATAAGAAAACAGCCGTGGCAAGAAAGCCATGCTAGTCGTAAGGGGCGACTAATGGGTAGGAGTCGAGAGGTGAAGAATGTATTTGTGCGTGCGTGTGTGCGTGTGTGCGTGTGTGTGCGTGTGTGTAAGTGTGTGTGTGTCCGTTCGGCTCGCAGAGATAAGAACACGGCCGTGGCAAGAAGTCCCTGCCTGTCGTAGTAGGCGACTAATGAATTGGAGTCCAGAGGTGAAGAGTGTATGTGTGTGTTTGTGCGTGTGCGTGTGTTTGTGCGTGTGTGCGTGTGTGTGTGTGTCCGTTCGGCTCGCAGAGATAAGAATACGCCCGTGGCACGAAGGCCCTGCCTGTCTTAAGAGGCGACTAATGGATAGGAATCGAGAGGTGAAGAGTGTGTGCGTGTGCGTGTGCGTGTGTGCGTGTGTACCTGTGTGCATGTGTTTGTGTGTGCGTTTGTGTGTGTGTGTCCGTTCAGCTTGCAGAAATAAGAACACGGCCGTGGCAAGAAGTCCCTGCCTGTCGTAGGAGGAGAATAATGGGTAGGAGTCGAGAGGTGAAGAGTGTATGTGTGCGTGCGTGTGTGTGTGTGCGAGTGTGTGTGTGTGTGTGTCTGTTCGGCTCGCAGAGATAAGAATGCGTCCGTGGCAAGAAGGCCCTGCCTGTCTTAAGAGGCGACTAATGGAAAGGAGTCGAGAGTTGGAGAGTGTGTGCGTGTGCGTGTACGTGTGCGTGTGTGCGTGTGTGCCTGTGTGCGTGTGTTTGTGTGTGCGTGTGTGTGTGTGTCCGGTCGGCTCGCAGAAATGAGAACACGGCCGTAGCAAGAAGGCCTTGCCTGTCGTAAGAGGCGACTTATGGGTAGGAGTCGAGAGGTAAGGAGGGTATGTGTGTGTGTGTGCGTGTGTGTGCGTGTGTAAGTGTGTGAGTGTGTGTGTGTCTGTTCGGCTTGCAGAGATAATAATACGGCCGAGGCAAAAAGGCCCTGCCTGTCGTGAGAGGCGACTAATGGGTAGGAGTCGAGAGGTGAAGAGTGTATGTGTGTGTGTGTGTGCGTGTGTGTGCGTGTGTGAGTGTGTGTGTGTATTTGTGTGTGTAAGTGTGTGTGTGTCCGTTTGGCTCGCAGAGATAAGAAGGTATAAGAGATAAGCGACTAATTGGTGGGAGTCGAGAGATGAAGAGTGTATGTGTGTGTGTGTGTGTTCCTTTGTGTGTGCGTGTGTAAGTGTGTGTGTTTGTATGTGTGTGTCCGTTCGGCTTGCAGAAATTAGAATACGACCGAAGCAAGAAGGCCATGCCTGTCGTAAGAGGCGACTAATGGGTAGAAGTCGAGAGGTGGAGGTTGTATTTGTGTGTGTGTGTGTGTGTGTGTGTGTGTGTGTGCGTGCGTGTGTGTGTCAGTGTGTGTGTCCGTTCGGCTCACAGAGATAAGAACTTGACCGAGGCAAAAAGGCCCTGCCTATCGTAAGAGGCGACTAATAGGTAGGAGTCGAGAGGTGAAGATTGTATGTGTGTGTGTGGGTGTGTGCGTGCGTGTGTGTGTGTGAGTGTGTGTGTGTGTCCGTTCGGGTCGCAGAGATAAGAACACGGCCGTGGCAAGAATTCCCTGAATGTCGTAAGAGTCGACTAATGGGTAGGAGTCGAGAGGTGAAGCGTGTATGTGTGTGTGTGTATGTGTGCGAGTGTGTGTGTATCCGTTCGGCTTGCAGAGATGAGAATACGTCCGTGGCAAGAAGACCCTGCCTGTCTTAAGAGGCGACTAATGGATAGGAGTCGAGAGGTGGAGAGTGTGTGCGTGTGCGCGTGCGTGTGCGTGTGTGCGTGTGTGCCTGTGTGCGTGTGTTTGTGTGCGCGTGTGTGTGTGTGTCCTTTCGGCTTTCAGAGATAAGAACACGGCTGTGGCAAGAAGTTCCTGCCTGTCGTAAGAGGCGACTAATGGGTAGGAGTCGAGAGGTGAAGAGTGTATGTGTGTGTGTGTGTGTGCGTGTGTGCGTGTGTGCGTGTATTTGTGCATGTGTGAGTGTTTGTGTGTGTATGTGTGCGTGTGTGCGTGCGTGTGTGTGTAAGTGTGTGTGTCCGTTCGGCTTGCAAAGATAAGAATACGGCCGAGTCAAGAAGGCCCTGCCTGTCTTAAGAGGTGACAAATGGATAGGAGTCGAGAGGTGGAGAGTGTGTGCGTGTGCGTGTGCCTGTGCGTGTGTGTGTGTCTGCGTGTGAGCGTGCATGTGTGTGTGAGTGTGTGTGTATGACCGTTCCGCTCGCAGAGATAAGAACATGGCCGTGGCAAGAAGGCCCTGCCTGTCGTAAGAGGCGACTAATGGGTAGGAGTCGAAAGGTGAAGAGTGTATGTGTGTGTGTGCGTGTGTGCGTGTGTGTGTGCGTGTGTGAGTGTGTGTGTATCTGTGTGTGTCCGTCAGGCTTGCAGAGATAATAATACGGCCAAGGCAAGAAGACCCTGCCTGTTGTAAGGGGCGACTAATAGGTTGGAGTTTAGAGGTGAAGAGTGTATGTGTGTGAGTGTGCGTGTGTGCGTGTGTGTGTGCGTGTGTGAGTATGTGTGTGTGTCCGTTCGTCTTGCAAAGATAAGAATACGTCCGTGGCAAGAAGTCCCTGAATGTCGTAAGAGGCCACTAATGGGTAGGAGTCGAGAGGTTAGGAGTGTATGTGTGTGTATGAGTGTGTGTGTGTGTGTGTCCGTTCGGCCCGCAGAGATAATAATACGTCCGTGGCAAGATGGCCCTGCCTGTCTTAAGAGGCGACTAATGGATAGGAGTCGAGAGGTGAAGAGTGTATGTCTGTCTGTGCGTGTGTCCGTGTGTGTGCGTGTGTGAGTGTGTGTATGTGTGTGTGTCCGTTTGGCTTGCAGAGATAAGAATTGGCCGAGGCAAGGAGGATCTGCCTCTTGTAAGGTTCGACTAATAAGTAGGAGTCGGGAGGTTAAGAGTGTATGTGTGTGTGCGTGTGTGCGTGTGTGTGTGCGTGTATGAGTATGTGTGTGTGTTAGTTCGGCTTGCAGAGATAAGAACTTGACTGAGGCAAGAAGGCCCTGCCTTTCGTAAGAGGCGACTAATAGGTAGGAGTCGAGAGGTGAAGATTGTATGTGTGTGTGTGTGCGTGTGTGCGTGTGTGTGTGCGTGTGTGAGTATGTGTGTGTGTCCGTTCAGCTTGCAGAGATAAGAACACGGCCAAAGCAAGAACGACCTGCCTGTCGTAAGAGGCGACGAATAGGTAGGAGTCGAGAGGTGAAGAATGTATGTGTGTGTGCGTGTGTGCGTGTATGTGTGTGTGCGTGTGTGCGTGCGTGTGTGCGTGTGTGTGTGCGTGTGTGCGTTCGTGTTTGCGTGTGTGTGTGTTTTTGTGAGTGTGTGTGTGTGTGTATGTGTGTGTGTGTCTTCGGCTCGCAGAGATAAGAAAACAGCCGTGGCAAGAAAGCCATGCTAGTCGTAAGGGGCGACTAATGGGTAGGAGTCGAGAGGTGAAGAATGTATTTGTGCGTGCGTGTGTGCGTGTGTGTGTGTGAGTGTGTGTGTGTATGTGTGTGTGTCCCTTCGGCTCGCAGAGATAACAAAACAGCGGTGGCAAGAAGGCAATGCCTGTCGTAAGAGGCGACTAATGGGTTGTAGTCGAGAGGTGAAGAGTGTACGTGTGTGCGCGTGTGTGTGTGTGTGTGAATGTGTGTGTGTATGTGTGTGTATGTGTGTGTGTGTCCCTTTGGCTCGCAGAGATAAAAATACAGCCGTGGTAAAAAGGCCATGCCTGTCGTAAGAGGCGACTAATGGGTAGGAGTCGAGAGGTGGAGAGTGTGTGCGTGTGCGTGAGCGTGTGCGTGTGTGAGTGTGTGCCTGTGTGCGTGTGATTGTGTGCGCGTGTGTTTCTGTGTCCTTTCGGCTTTCAGAGATAAGAACACGGCTGTGGCAAGAAGTTCCTGCCTGTCGTAAGAGGCGACTAATGGGTAGGAGTCGAGAGGTGAAGAGTGTATGTGTGTGTGTGTGTGCGTGTGTGCGTGTGTGCGTGTGTTTGTGCATGTGTGAGTGTTTGTGTGTGTATGTGTGCGTGTGTGCGTGCGTGTGTGTGTAAGTGTGTGTGTCCGTTCGGCTTGCAAAGATAAGAATACGGCCGAGTCAAGAAGGCCCTGCCTGTCTTAGGAGGTGACAAATGGATAGGAGTCAAGAGGTGGAGAGTGTGTGCGTGTGCGTGTGCGTGTGCGTGTGTGTGTCTGCGTGTGAGGGTGCATGTGTGTGTGAGTGTGTGTGTATGCTTGTTCCGCTCGCAGAGATAAGAACATGGCCGTGGCAAGAAGGCCCTGCCTGTCGTAAGAGGCGACAAATGGGTAGGAGTCGAGAGGTGAAGATTGTATGTGTGTGTGTGCGTGTATGCGTGTGTGTGTGAGTATGTGTGTGTGTCCGTTCGGCTTGCAGAGATAAGAACACGGCCGAAGCAAGAAGGCCCTGCCTGTCGTAAGAGGCGACTAATAAGTAGGAGTCGAGTGGTGAAGAATGAATGTGTGTGTGCGTGTGTGCGTGTATGTGTGTGTGCGTGTGTGCGTGCGTGTGTGCGTGTGTGTGTGCGTGTGTGCGTGCCTGTTTGCGTGTGTGTGTGTGTTTGTGAGTGTGTGTGTGTGTATGTGTGTGTGTGTGAATGTGTGTGTGTATGTGTGTGTATGTGTGTGTGTGTCCCTTCGATTCGCAGAGATAAAAATACAGCCGTGGTAAGAAGGCCATGCCTGTCGTAAAAGGCGACTAATGGGTAGGAGTCGAAAGGTGAAGAGTGTATGTGTGTGTGTGCGTGTGTGTGCGTGTGTGAGTGTGTGTATATGTGTGTGTCCGTCAGGCTTGCAGAGATAATAATACGGCCAAGGCAAGAAGACCCTGCCTGTTGTAAGGGGCGACTAATAGGTAGGAGTCGAGAGGTGAAGAGTGTATGTGTGTGTGCGTGTGTGCGTGTGTGTGTGCGTGTGTGAGTGTGTGTGTATGTGTGTGTGTCCGTCAGGCTTGCAGAGATAATAATACGGCCAAGGCAAGAAGACCCTGCCTGTTGTAAGGGGCGACTAATAGGTAGGAGTCGAGAGGTGAAGAGTGTATGTGTGTGTGTGCGTGTGTGCGTGTGTGTGTGCGTGTGTGAGTATGTGTGTGTGTCCGTTCGGCCCGCAGAGATAAGAATACGTCCGTGGCAAGAAGGCCCTGCCGGTCTTAAAAGGCGACTAATGGGTAGGAGTCGAGAGGTGAAGAGTGTATGTGTGTGTGTGCGTGTGTCCGTATGTAAGCGTGTGTGAGTGTGTGTATGTGTGTGTGTCCATTTGGCTTGCAGAGATAAGAATACGGCCGAGGCAAGGAGGATCTGCCTCTTGTAAGGTTCGACTAATAAGCAGGAGTCGGGAGGTGAAGAGTGTATGTGTGTGTGCGTGTGTGCGTGTGTGTGTGCGTGTGTGAGTATGTGTGTGTGTTAGTTCGGCTTGCAGAGATAAGAACTTGTCCGAGGCAAGAAGGCCCTGCCTATCGTAAGAGGCGACTAATAGGTAGGAGTCGAGAGGTGAAGATTGTATGTGTGTGTGCGTGTATGCGTGTGTGTGCGTGTGTGAGTATGTGTGTGTGTCCGTTCGGCTTGCAGAGATAAGAACACGGCCGAAGCAAGAAGGCCCTGCCTGTCGTAAGAGGCGACTAATAGGTAGGAGTCGAGAGGTGAAGAATGAATGTGTGTGTGCGTGTGTGCGTGTATGTGTGTGTGCGTGTGTTCGTGCGTGTGTGCGTGTGTGTGTGCGTGTGTGCGTGCCTGTTTGCGTGTGTGTGTGTGTTTGTGAGTGTGTGTGTGTGTGTATGTGTGTGTGTGTCTTCGGCTCGCAGAGATAAAAGCATCTTGCATGGCAAGAAAGCCATGCCAGTCGTAAGGGGCGACTAATGGGTAGGAGTCGAGAGGTGAAGAATGTATTTGTGCGTGCGTGTGTGTGTGTGTGAGTGTGTGTGTATGTGTGTGTGTCCCTTCGGCACGCAGAGATAACAAAACAGCGGTTGCAAGAAGGCAATGCCTGTCGTAAGAGGCGACTAATGGGTTGGAGTCGAGAGGTGAAGAGTGTACGTGTGTGCGCGTGTGTGTGTGTGTGTGAATGTGTGTGTGTATGTGTGTGTATGTGTGTGTGTGTCCCTTCGATTCGCAGAGATAAAAATACAGCCGTGGTAAGAAGGCCATGCCTGTCGTAAAAGGCGACTAATGGGTAGGAGTCGAGAGGTGAAGAGTGTATGTGTGTGTGTGCGTGTGTGCGTGTGTGCGTGTGTGTGTAAGTATGTGTGTGTATGTGTGTGTGTCCATTCGGCTTGCATAGATAAGAATACGGCCGTGGCAAGAAGGCCATGCTTGCTGTAAGGAGCGACTAATTGGTAGGAATCGAGAGATGAAGAGTGTATGTGTGTGTGTGTGTGTTCCTTTGTGTGTGCGTGTGTAAGTGTGTGTGTATGTATGTGTGTGTCCGTTCGGCTTGCAGAAATTAGAATACGACCGAAGCAAGAAGGCCATGCCTGTCGTAAGAGGCGACTAATGGGTAGAAGTCGAGAGGTGGAGAGTGTATTTGTGTGTGTGTGTGTGTGTGTGTGTGTGTGTGTGTGCGTGCGTGTGTGTGTCAGTGTGTGTGTCCTTTCGGCTCACAGAGATTAAACTCGGCCGTGGCAAGAAGTTCCTGCCTGTCGTAAGAGGCGACAAATGGGTAGGAGTCGAGAGGTGAAGAGTGTATGTGTGTGTGCGTGTGTGCGTGTGTGTGTGCGTGTGTGAGTATGTGTGTGTGTTAGTTCGGCTTGCAGAGATAAGAACTTGATTGAGGCAAGAAGGCCCTGCCTATCGTAAGAGGCGTCTAATAGGTAGGAGTCGAGAGGTGAAGAATGTATGTGTGTGTGTGCGTGTTTGCGTGTGTGTGCGTGTGTGTGTGAGTGTATGTTTGTGTGCGTGTGTGCGTGCGTGTGTGCGTGTGTGTGTGCGGGTGTGCGTGCGTGTTTGCCTGTGTGTGTGTGTTTGTGAGTGTGCGTGTGTGTGTATGTGTGTGTCTTCGGCTCGCAGAGATAAGAACACAGCCGCGGCAAGAAAGCCATGCCAGTCGTAAGGGGCGACTAATGGGTAGGAGTCGAGAGGAGAAGAGTGTATGTGTGCGTGCGTGTGTGAGTATGTGTGTGTGTCTGTTCGGCTTGCAGAGATAAGAACACTTCCGAAGCAAGAAGACCCTGCCTGTCGTAAGAGGCGACTAATAGGTAGGAGTCGAGAGGAGAAGAGTGTATGTGTGCGTGCGTGTGTGCATGTGTGTGTGTTTGAGTGCGTGTGTATGTGTGTCCCTTCAGTTCGCAGAGATAAAAATACAGCCGTGGTAAGAAGGCCATGCCTGTCGTAAGAGGCGACTAATGGGTAGAAGTCGAGAGGTGGAGAGTGTATTTGTGTGTGTGTGTGTGTGTGTGTGTGTGCGTGCGTGTGTGTGTCAGTGTGTGTTTGTGTGTGTATGTGTGCGTGTGTGCGTGCGTGTGTGTGTTAGAGTGTGTGTGTGTGTGTGTCCGTTCGGCCCGCAGAGATAAGAATACGTCCGTGGCAAGAAGGCCCTGCCTGTCTTAAGAGGCGACTAATGGATAGGAGTCGAGAGGTGAAGAGTGTATGTGTGTGTGTGCGTGTGTGCGTGTGTGTGTGTGCGTGTGTGAGTATGTGTGTGTGTCCGTTTGGCTTGCAGAGATAAGAATACGTCCGTGGCAAGAAGCCCCTGAATGTCGTAAGAGGCGACTAATGGGTAGAAGTCGAGAGGTTAAGAGTGTATGTGTGTGTGTGAGTGTGTGTGTGTGTGTGTCCGTTCGTCCCGCAGAGATAAGAAACGTCCGTGGCAAGAAGTCCCTGAATGTCGTAACAGGCGACCAATGGGTAGGAGTCGAGAGGTTAAGAGTATATGTGTGTGTGTGTGTGTGAGTGTGTGTGTGTGTGTCCGTTCGGCCCGCAGAGATAAGAGGCAAGTGGCAAGAAGGCCCTGTCTGTCTTAAGAGGCGACTAATGAGTAGGAGTCGAGAGGATAAGGGTGTATGTGTGTGTGTGCGTGTGTCCGTGTGTGTGCGTGTGTGAGTGTGTGTGTATGTGTGTGTGTCCGTTTGGCTTGCAGTGATAAGAATACGGCTGAGGCAAGAAGGATCTGCCTCATGTAAGGGGCGACTAATAAGTAGGAGTCGGGAGGTGAAGAGTGTATGTGTGTGTGCGTGTGTGCGTGTGTGCGTGCGTGTGTAAGTATGTGTGTGTGTTAGTTCGGCTTGCAGAGATAAAAACTTGACCGAGTCAAGAAGGCCCTCCCTATCGTAAGAGACGACTAATAGTTAGGGGTCGAGAGGTGAAGATTGTATGTGTGTGTGCGTGTGTGCGTATGTGTGTGCGAGTGTGAGTATGTGTGTGTGTGTCCGTTCGGCTTGCAGAGATAAGAATACGGCCGAAGCAAGAAGGCCCTGCCTGTCGTAAGAGGCGACTAATGGGTAGGAGTCGAGAGGTGAATAATATATGTGTGTGTGCGTGTGTGCGTGTGTGCGTGTGTGCGTGTGTGTGTGTGTGAGTGTGTGCGTGTGTGCGTGTGTGCGTGTGTGTGTAAGTATGTGTGTGTATGTGTGTGTGTCCATTCGGCTTGCATAGATAAGAATACGGCCGTGGCAAGAAGGCCATGCTTGCTGTAAGGAGCGACTAATTGGTAGGAATCGAGAGATGAAGAGTGTATGTGTGTGTGTGTGTGTGTGTTCCTTTGTGTGTGCGTGTGTAAGTGTGTGTGTATGTATGTGTGTGTCCGTTCGGCTTGCAGAAATTAGAATACGACCGAAGCAAGAAGGCCATGCCTGTCGTAAGAGGCGACTAATGGGTAGGAGTCGAAAGGTGAAGAGTGTATGTGTGTGTGTGCGTGTGTGCGTGTGTGTGTGCGTGTGTGAGTGTGTGTGTATGTGTGTGTGTCCGTCAGGCTTGCAGAGATAATAATACGGCCAAGGCAAGAAGACCCTGCCTGTTGTAAGGGGCGACTAATAGGTTGGAGTTTAGAGGTGAAGAGTGTATGTGTGTGAGTGTGCGTGTGTGCGTGTGTGTGTGCGTGTGTGAGTATGTGTGTGTGTCCGTTCGTCTTGCAAAGATAAGAATACGTCCGTGGCAAGAAGTCCCTGAATGTCGTAAGAGGCCACTAATGGGTAGGAGTCGAGAGGTTAGGAGTGTATGTGTGTGTATGAGTGTGTGTGTGTGTGTCCGTTCGGCCCGCAGAGATAATAATACGTCCGTGGCAAGATGGCCCTGCCTGTCTTAAGAGGCGACTAATGGATAGGAGTCGAGAGGTGAAGAGTGTATGTCTGTCTGTGCGTGTGTCCGTGTGTGTGCGTGTGTGAGTGTGTGTATGTGTGTGTGTCCGTTTGGCTTGCAGAGATAAGAATTGGCCGAGGCAAGGAGGATCTGCCTCTTGTAAGGTTCGACTAATAAGTAGGAGTCGGGAGGTTAAGAGTGTATGTGTGTGTGCGTGTGTGCGTGTGTGTGCGTGTATGAGTATGTGTGTGTGTTAGTTCGGCTTGCAGAGATAAGAACTTGACTGAGGCAAGAAGGCCCTGCCTTTCGTAAGAGGCGACTAATAGGTAGGAGTCGAGAGGTGAAGATTGTATGTGTGTGTGTGCGTGTGTGCGTGTGTGTGTGCGTGTGTGAGTATGTGTGTGTGTCCGTTCAGCTTGCAGAGATAAGAACACGGCCGAAGCAAGAAGGACCTGCCTGTCGTAAGAGGCGACGAATAGGTAGGAGTCGAGAGGTGAAGAATGTATGTGTGTGTGCGTGTGTGCGTGTATGTGTGTGTGCGTGTGTGCGTGCGTGTGTGCGTGTGTGTGTGCGTGTGTGCGTTCGTGTTTGCGTGTGTGTGTGTTTTTGTGAGTGTGTGTGTGTGTGTGTGTATGTGTGTGTGTGTCTTCGGCTCGCAGAGATAAGAAAACAGCCGTGGCAAGAAAGCCATGCTAGTCGTAAGGGGCGACTAATGGGTAGGAGTCGAGAGGTGAAGAATGTATTTGTGCGTGCGTGTGTGCGTGTGTGTGTGTGAGTGTGTGTGTGTATGTGTGTGTGTCCCTTCGGCTCGCAGAGATAACAAAACAGCGGTGGCAAGAAGGCAATGCCTGTCGTAAGAGGCGACTAATGGGTTGTAGTCGAGAGGTGAAGAGTGTACGTGTGTGCGCGTGTGTGTGTGTGTGTGAATGTGTGTGTGTATGTGTGTGTATGTGTGTGTGTGTCCCTTTGGCTCGCAGAGATAAAAATACAGCCGTGGTAAGAAGGCCATGCCTGTCGTAAGAGGCGACTAATGGGTAGGAGTCGAGAGGTGGAGAGTGTGTGCGTGTGCGTGAGCGTGTGCGTGTGTGCGTGTGTGCCTGTGTGCGTGTGATTGTGTGCGCGTGTGTTTCTGTGTCCTTTCGGCTTTCAGAGATAAGAACACGGCTGTGGCAAGAAGTTCCTGCCTGTCGTAAGAGGCGACTAATGGGTAGGAGTCGAGAGGTGAAGAGTGTATGTGTGTGTGTGTGCGTGTGTGCGTGTGTGCGTGTGTTTGTGCATGTGTGAGTGTTTGTGTGTGTATGTGTGCGTGTGTGCGTGCGTGTGTGTGTAAGTGTGTGTGTCCGTTCGGCTTGCAAAGATAAGAATACGGCCGAGTCAAGAAGGCCCTGCCTGTCTTAGGAGGTGACAAATGGATAGGAGTCAAGAGGTGGAGAGTGTGTGCGTGTGCGCGTGCGTGTGCGTGTGTGTGTCTGCGTGTGAGGGTGCATGTGTGTGTGAGTGTGTGTGTATGCTTGTTCCGCTCGCAGAGATAAGAACATGGCCGTGGCAAGAAGGCCCTGCCTGTCGTAAGAGGCGACAAATGGGTAGGAGTCGAGAGGTGAAGATTGTATGTGTGTGTGTGCGTGTATGCGTGTGTGTGTGAGTATGTGTGTGTGTCCGTTCGGCTTGCAGAGATAAGAACACGGCCGAAGCAAGAAGGCCCTGCCTGTCGTAAGAGGCGACTAATAGGTAGGAGTCGAGAGGTGAAGAATGAATGTGTGTTTGCGTGTGTGCGTGTATGTGTGTGTGCGTGTGTGCGTGCGTGTGTGCGTGTGTGTGTGCGTGTGTGCGTGCCTGTTTGCGTGTGTGTGTGTGTTTGTGAGTGTGTGTGTGTGTGTATGTGTGTGTGTGTGAATGTGTGTGTGTATGTGTGTGTATGTGTGTGTGTGTCCCTTCGATTCGCAGAGATAAAAATACAGCCGTGGTAAGAAGGCCATGCCTGTGGTAAAAGGCGACTAATGGGTAGGAGTCGAAAGGTGAAGAGTGTATGTGTGTGTGTGCGTGTGTGTGCGTGTGTGAGTGTGTGTATATGTGTGTGTCCGTCAGGCTTGCAGAGATAATAATACGGCCAAGGCAAGAAGACCCTGCCTGTTGTAAGGGGCGACTAATAGGTAGGAGTCGAGAGGTGAAGAGTGTATGTGTGTGTGTGCGTGTGTGCGTGTGTGTGTGCGTGTGTGAGTATGTGTGTGTGTCCGTTCGGCCCGCAGAGATAAGAATACGTCCGTGGCAAGAAGGCCCTGCCGGTCTTAAAAGGCGACTAATGGGTAGGAGTCGAGAGGTGAAGAGTGTATGTGTGTGTGTGCGTGTGTCCGTATGTAAGCGTGTGTGAGTGTGTGTATGTGTGTGTGTCCATTTGGCTTGCAGAGATAAGAATACGGCCGAGGCAAGGAGGATCTGCCTCTTGTAAGGTTCGACTAATAAGTAGGAGTCGGGAGGTGAAGAGTGTATGTGTGTGTGCGTGTGTGCGTGTGTGTGTGCGTGTGTGAGTATGTGTGTGTGTTAGTTCGGCTTGCAGAGATAAGAACTTGTCCGAGGCAAGAAGGCCCTGCCTATCGTAAGAGGCGACTAATAGATAGGAGTCGAGAGGTGAAGATTGTATGTGTGTGTGTGCGTGTATGCGTGTGTGTGCGTGTGTGAGTATGTGTGTGTGTCCGTTCGGCTTGCAGAGATAAGAACACGGCCGAAGCAAGAAGGCCCTGCCTGTCGTAAGAGGCGACTAATAGGTAGGAGTCGAGAGGTGAAGAATGAATGTGTGTGTGCGTGTGTGCGTGTATGTGTGTGTGCGTGTGTTCGTGCGTGTGTGCGTGTGTGTGTGCGTGTGTGCGTGCCTGTTTGCGTGTGTGTGTGTGTTTGTGAGTGTGTGTGTGTGTGTATGTGTGTGTGTGTCTTCGGCTCGCAGAGATAAAAGCATCTTGCATGGCAAGAAAGCCATGCCAGTCGTAAGGGGCGACTAATGGGTAGGAGTCGAGAGGCGAAGAATGTATTTGTGCGTGCGTGTGTGTGTGTGAGTGTGTGTGTATGTGTGTGTGTCCCTTCGGCACGCAGAGATAACAAAACAGCGGTTGCAAGAAGGCAATGCCTGTCGTAAGAGGCGACTAATGGGTTGGAGTCGAGAGGTGAAGAGTGTACGTGTGTGCGCGTGTGTGTGTGTGTGTGAATGTGTGTGTGTGTATGTGTGTGTATGTGTGTGTGTGTCCCTTCGATTCGCAGAGATAAAAATACAGCCGTGGTAAGAAGGCCATGCCTGTCGTAAAAGGCGACTAATGGGTAGGAGTCGAGAGGTGAAGAGTGTATGTGTGTGTGTGCGTGTGTGCGTGTGAGCGTGTGTGTGTAAGTATGTGTGTGTATGTGTGTGTCCATTCGGCTTGCATAGATAAGAATACGGCCGTGGCAAGAAGGCCATGCTTGCTGTAAGGAGCGACTAATTGGTAGGAATCGAGAGATGAAGAGTGTATGTGTGTGTGTGTGTGTGTTCCTTTGTGTGTGCGTGTGTAAGTGTGTGTGTATGTATGTGTGTGTCCGTTCGGCTTGCAGAAATTAGAATACGACCGAAGCAAGAAGGCCATGCCTGTCGTAAGAGGCGACTAATGGGTAGAAGTCGAGAGGTGGAGAGTGTATTTGTGTGTGTGTGTGTGTGTGTGTGTGTGTGTGTGTGTGCGTGCGTGTGTGTGTCAGTGTGTGTGTCCTTTCGGCTCACAGAGATTAAACTCGGCCGTGGCAAGAAGTTCCTGCCTGTCGTAAGAGGCGACAAATGGGTAGGAGTCGAGAGGTGAAGAGTGTATGTGTGTGTGCGTGTGTGCGTGTGTGTGTGCGTGTGTGAGTATGTGTGTGTGTTAGTTCGGCTTGCAGAGATAAGAACTTGATTGAGGCAAGAAGGCCCTGCCTATCGTAAGAGGCGTCTAATAGGTAGGAGTCGAGAGGTGAAGAATGTATGTGTGTGTGTGCGTGTATGCGTGTGTGTGCGTGTGTGTGTGAGTGTATGTGTGTGTGCGTGTGTGCGTGCGTGTGTGCGTGTGTGTGTGCGTGTGTGCGTGCGTGTTTGCCTGTGTGTGTGTGTTTGTGAGTGTGCGTGTGTGTGTATGTGTGTGTCTTCGGCTCGCAGAGATAAGAACACAGCCGCGGCAAGAAAGCCATGCCAGTCGTAAGGGGCGACTAATGGGTAGGAGTCGAGAGGAGAAGAGTGTATGTGTGCGTGCGTGTGTGAGTATGTGTGTGTGTCTGTTCGGCTTGCAGAGATAAGAACACTTCCGAAGCAAGAAGACCCTGCCTGTCGTAAGAGGCGACTAATAGGTAGGAGTCGAGAGGAGAAGAGTGTATGTGTGCGTGCGTGTGTGCATGTGTGTGTGTTTGAGTGTGTGTGTATGTGTGTCCCTTCAGTTCGCAGAGATAAAAATACAGCCGTGGTAAGAAGGCCATGCCTGTCGTAAGAGGCGACTAATGGGTAGAAGTCGAGAGGTGGAGAGTGTATTTGTGTGTGTGTGTGTGTGTGTGTGCGTGCGTGTGTGTGTCAGTGTGTGTTTGTGTGTGTATGTGTGCGTGTGTGCGTGCGTGTGTGTGTTAGAGTGTGTGTGTGTGTGTCCGTTCGGCCCGCAGAGATAAGAATACGTCCGTGGCAAGAAGGCCCTGCCTGTCTTAAGAGGCGACTAATGGATAGGAGTCGAGAGGTGAAGAGTGTATGTGTGTGTGTGCGTGTGTGCGTGTGTGTGTGTGCGTGTGTGAGTATGTGTGTGTGTCCGTTTGGCTTGCAGAGATAAGAATACGTCCGTGGCAAGAAGCCCCTGAATGTCGTAAGAGGCGACTAATGGGTAAAAGTCGAGAGGTTAAGAGTGTATGTGTGTGTGTGAGTGTGTGTGTGTGTGTGTGCGTTCGTCCCGCAGAGATAAGAAACGTCCGTGGCAAGAAGTCCCTGAATGTCGTAACAGGCGACCAATGGGTAGGAGTCGAGAGGTTAAGAGTGTATGTGTGTGTGTGTGTGTGAGTGTGTGTGTGTGTCCGTTCGGCCCGCAGAGATAAGAGGCAAGTGGCAAGAAGGCCCTGTCTGTCTTAAGAGGCGACTAATGAGTAGGAGTCGAGAGGATAAGGGTGTTTGTGTGTGTGTGCGTGTGTCCGTGTGTGTGCGTGTGTGAGTGTGTAGGTATGTGTGTGTGTCCGTTTGGCTTGCAGTGATAAGAATACGGCCGAGGCAAGAAGGATCTGCCTCATGTAAGGGGCGACTAATAAGTAGGAGTCGGGAGGTGAAGAGTGTATGTGTGTGTGAGTGTGTGCGTGTGTGTGTGCGTGTGTAAGTATGTGTGTGTGTTAGTTCGGCTTGCAGAGATAAAAACTTGACCGAGTCAAGAAGGCCCTCCCTATCGTAAGAGACGACTAATAGTTAGGGGTCGAGAGGTGAAGATTGTATGTGTGTGTGCGTGTGTGCGTATGTGTGTGCGAGTGTGAGTATGTGTGTGTGTGTCCGTTCGGCTTGCAGAGATAAGAATACGGCCGAAGCAAGAAGGCCCTGCCTGTCGTAAGAGGCGACTAATGGGTAGGAGTCGAGAGGTGAATAATATATGTGTGTGTGCGTGTGTGCGTGTGTGCGTGTGTGCGTGTGTGTGTGTGTGTGAGTGTGTGCGTGTGTGCGTGTGTGCGTGTGTGTGTAAGTATGTGTGTGTATGTGTGTGTGTCCATTCGGCTTGCATAGATAAGAATACGGCCGTGTCAAGAAGGCCATGCTTGCTGTAAGGAGCGACTAATTGGTAGGAATCGAGAGATGAAGAGTGTAAGTGTGTGTGTATGTATGTGTGTGTCCGTTCGGCTTGCAGAAATTAGAATACGACCGAAGCAAGAAGGCCATGCCTGTCGTAAGAGGCGACTAATGGGTAGAAGTCGAGAGGTGGAGAGTGTATTTGTGTGTGTGTGTGTGTGTGTGCGTGCGTGTGTGTGTCAGTGTGTGTGTCCTTTCGGCTCACAGAGATTAAACTTGGCCGTGGCAAGAAGTTCCTGCCTTTCGTAAGAGGCGACTAATGGGTAGGAGTCGAGAGGTGAAGAGTGTATGTGTGTGTGCGTGTGTGCGTGTGTGTGTGCGTGTGCGTGTGTGTGTCTGCGTGTGAGCGTGCATGTGTGTGTGAGTGTGTGTGTATGACCGTTCCGCTCGCAGAGATAAGAACATGGCCGTGGCAAGAAGGCCCTGCCTGTCGTAAGAGGCGACTAATGGGTAGGAGTCGAAAGGTGAAGAGTGTATGTGTGTGTGTGCGTGTGTGCGTGTGTGTGTGCGTGTGTGAGTGTGTGTGTATGTGTGTGTGTCCGTCAGGCTTGCAGAGATAATAATACGGCCAAGGCAAGAAGACCCTGCCTGTTGTAAGGGGCGACTAATAGGTTGGAGTTGAGAGGTGAAGAGTGTATGTGTGTGAGTGTGCGTGTGTGCGTGTGTGTGTGCGTGTGTGAGTATGTGTGTGTGTCCGTTCGTCTTGCAAAGATAAGAATACGTCCGTGGCAAGAAGTCCCTGAATGTCGTAAGAGGCCACTAATGGGTAGGAGTCGAGAGGTTAGGAGTGTATGTGTGTGTATGAGTGTGTGTGTGTGTGTCCGTTCGGCCCGCAGAGATAATAATACGTCCGTGGCAAGATGGCCCTGCCTGTCTTAAGAGGCGACTAATGGATAGGAGTCGAGAGGTGGAGAGTGTGTGCGTGTGCGTGTGCCTGTGCGTGTGTGTGTGTCTGCGTGTGAGCGTGCATGTGTGTGTGAGTGTGTGTGTATGACCGTTCCGCTCGCAGAGATAAGAACATGGCCGTGGCAAGAAGGCCCTGCCTGTCGTAAGAGGCGACTAATGGGTAGGAGTCGAAAGGTGAAGAGTGTATGTGTGTGTGTGCGTGTGTGCGTGTGTGTGTGCGTGTGTGAGTGTGTGTGTATGTGTGTGTGTCCGTCAGGCTTGCAGAGATAATAATACGGCCAAGGCAAGAAGACCCTGCCTGTTGTAAGGGGCGACTAATAGGTTGGAGTTGAGAGGTGAAGAGTGTATGTGTGTGAGTGTGCGTGTGTGCGTGTGTGTGTGCGTGTGTGAGTATGTGTGTGTGTCCGTTCGTCTTGCAAAGATAAGAATACGTCCGTGGCAAGAAGTCCCTGAATGTCGTAAGAGGCCACTAATGGGTAGGAGTCGAGAGGTTAGGAGTGTATGTGTGTGTATGAGTGTGTGTGTGTGTGTCCGTTCGGCCCGCAGAGATAATAATACGTCCGTGGCAAGATGGCCCTGCCTGTCTTAAGAGGCGACTAATGGATAGGAGTCGATAGGTGAAGAGTGTATGTCTGTCTGTGCGTGTGTCCGTGTGTGTGCGTGTGTGAGTGTGTGTATGTGTGTGTGTCCGTTTGGCTTGCAGAGATAAGAATTGGCCGAGGCAAGGAGGATCTGCCTCTTGTAAGGTTCGACTAATAAGTAGGAGTCGGGAGGTTAAGAGTGTATGTGTGTGTGCGTGTGTGCGTGTGTGTGTGCGTGTATGAGTATGTGTGTGTGTTAGTTCGGCTTGCAGAGATAAGAACTTGACTGAGGCAAGAAGGCCCTGCCTTTCGTAAGAGGCGACTAATAGGTAGGAGTCGAGAGGTGAAGATTGTATGTGTGTGTGCGTGTGTGCGTGTGTGTGTGCGTGTGTGAGTATGTGTGTGTGTCCGTTCAGCTTGCAGAGATAAGAACACGGCCGAAGCAAGAAGGACCTGCCTGTCGTAAGAGGCGACGAATAGGTAGGAGTCGAGAGGTGAAGAATGTATGTGTGTGTGCGTGTGTGCGTGTATGTGTGTGTGCGTGTGTGCGTGCGTGTGTGCGTGTGTGTGTGCGTGTGTGCGTTCGTGTTTGCGTGTGTGTGTGTTTTTGTGAGTGTGTGTGTGTGTGTGTATGTGTGTGTGTGTCTTCGGCTCGCAGAGATAAGAAAACAGCCGTGGCAAGAAAGCCATGCTAGTCGTAAGGGGCGACTAATGGGTAGGAGTCGAGAGGTGAAGAATGTATTTGTGCGTGCGTGTGTGCGTGTGTGTGTGTGAGTGTGTGTGTGTATGTGTGTGTGTGTCCCTTCGGCTCGCAGAGATAACAAAACAGCGGTGGCAAGAAGGCAATGCCTGTCGTAAGAGGCGACTAATGGGTTGTAGTCGAGAGGTGAAGAGTGTACGTGTGTGCGCGTGTGTGTGTGTGTGTGAATGTGTGTGTGTATGTGTGTGTATGTGTGTGTGTGTCCCTTTGGCTCGCAGAGATAAAAATACAGCCGTGGTAAGAAGGCCATGCCTGTCGTAAGAGGCGACTAATGGGTAGGAGTCGAGAGGTGGAGAGTGTGTGCGTGTGCGTGAGCGTGTGCGTGTGTGCGTGTGTGCCTGTGTGCGTGTGATTGTGTGCGCGTGTGTTTCTGTGTCCTTTCGGCTTTCAGAGATAAGAACACGGCTGTGGCAAGAAGTTGCTGCCTGTCGTAAGAGGCGACTAATGGGTAGGAGTCGAGAGGTGAAGAGTGTATGTGTGTGTGTGTGCGTGTGTGCGTGTGTGCGTGTGTTTGTGCATGTGTGAGTGTTTGTGTGTGTATGTGTGCGTGTGTGCGTGCGTGTGTGTGTAAGTGTGTGTGTCCGTTCGGCTTGCAAAGATAAGAATACGGCCGAGTCAAGAAGGCCCTGCCTGTCTTAGGAGGTGACAAATGGATAGGAGTCAAGAGGTGGAGAGTGTGTGCGTGTGCGTGTGCGTGTGTGTGTCTGCGTGTGAGGGTGCATGTGTGTGTGAGTGTGTGTGTATGCTTGTTCCGCTCGCAGAGATAAGACCATGGCCGTGGCAAGAAGGCCCTGCCTGTCGTAAGAGGCGACAAATGGGTAGGAGTCGAGAGGTGAAGATTGTATGTGTGTGTGTGCGTGTATGCGTGTGTGTGCGTGTGTGAGTATGTGTGTGTGTCCGTTCGGCTTGCAGAGATAAGGACACGGCCGAAGCAAGAAGGCCCTGCCTGTCGTAAGAGGCGACTAATAGGTAGGAGTCGAGAGGTGAAGAATGAATGTGTGTGTGCGTGTGTGCGTGTATGTGTGTGTGCGTGTGTGCGTGCGTGTGTGCGTGTGTGTGTGCGTGTGTGCGTGCCTGTTTGCGTGTGTGTGTGTGTTTGTGAGTGTGTGTGTGTGTATGTGTGTGTGTGTGAATGTGTGTGTGTATGTGTGTGTATGTGTGTGTGTGTCCCTTCGATTCGCAGAGATAAAAATACAGCCGTGGTAAGAAGGCCATGCCTGTCGTAAAAGGCGACTAATGGGTAGGAGTCGAAAGGTGAAGAGTGTATGTGTGTGTGTGCGTGTGTGTGCATGTGTGAGTGTGTGTATGTGTGTGTGTCCGTCAGGCTTGCAGAGATAATAATACGGCCAAGGCAAGAAGACCCTGCCTGTTGTAAGGGGCGACTAATAGGTAGGAGTCGAGAGGTGAAGAGTGTATGTGTGTGTGTGCGTGTGTGCGTGTGTGTGTGCGTGTGTGAGTGTGTGTGTATGTGTGTGTGTCCGTCAGGCTTGCAGAGATAATAATACGGCCAAGGCAAGAAGACCCTGCCTGTTGTAAGGGGCGACTAATAGGTAGGAGTCGAGAGGTGAAGAGTGTATGTGTGTGTGTGCGTGTGTGCGTGTGTGTGTGCGTGTGTGAGTATGTGTGTGTGTCCGTTCGGCCCGCAGAGATAAGAATACGTCCGTGGCAAGAAGGCCCTGCCGGTCTTAAAAGGCGACTAATGGGTAGGAGTCGAGAGGTGAAGAGTGTATGTGTGTGTGTGCGTGTGTCCGTATGTAAGCGTGTGTGAGTGTGTGTATGTGTGTGTGTCCATTTGGCTTGCAGAGATAAGAATACGGCCGAGGCAAGGAGGATCTGCCTCTTGTAAGGTTCGACTAATAAGTAGGAGTCGGGAGGTGAAGAGTGTATGTGTGTGTGCGTGTGTGTGTGCGTGTGTGAGTATGTGTGTGTGTTAGTTCGGCTTGCAGAGATAAGAACTTGTCCGAGGCAAGAAGGCCCTGCATATCGTAAGAGGCGACTAATAGGTAGGAGTCGAGAGGTGAAGATTGTATGTGTGTGTGTGCGTGTATGCGTGTGTGTGCGTGTGTGAGTATGTGTGTGTGTCCGTTCGGCTTGCAGAGATAAGAACACGGCCGAAGCAAGAAGGCCCTGCCTGTCGTAAGAGGCGACTAATAGGTAGGAGTCGAGAGGTGAAGAATGAATGTGTGTGTGCGTGTGTGCGTGTATGTGTGTGTGCGTGTGTTCGTGCGTGTGTGCGTGTGTGTGTGCGTGTGTGCGTGCCTGTTTGCGTGTGTGTGTGTGTTTGTGAGTGTGTGTGTGTGTATGTGTGTGTGTGTCTTCGGCTCGCAGAGATAAAAGCATCTTGCATGGCAAGAAAGCCATGCCAGTCGTAAGGGGCGACTAATGGGTAGGAGTCGAGAGGTGAAGAATGTATTTGTGCGTGCGTGTGTGTGTGTGTGTGTGTATGTGTGTGTGTCCCTTCGGCTCGCAGAGATAACAAAACAGCGGTTGCAAGAAGGCAATGCCTGTCGTAAGAGGCGACTAATGGGTTGGAGTCGAGAGGTGAAGAGTGTACGTGTGTGCGCGTGTGTGTGTGTGTGTGTGAATGTGTGTGTGTATGTGTGTGTATGTGTGTGTGTGTCCCTTCGATTCGCAGAGATAAAAATACAGCCGTGGTAAGAAGGCCATGCCTGTCGTAAAAGGCGACTAATGGGTAGGAGTCGAGAGGTAAAGAGTGTATGTGTGTGTGTGCGTGTGTGCGTGTGTGCGCGTGTGTGTAAGTATGTGTGTGTATGTGTGTGTGTCCATTCGGCTTGCATAGATAAGAATACGGCCGTGGCAAGAAGGCCATGCTTGCTGTAAGGAGCGACTAATTGGTAGGAATCGAGAGATGAAGAGTGTATGTATGTGTGTGTGTGTTCCTTTGTGTGTGCGTGTGTAAGTGTGTGTGTATGTATGTGTGTGTCCGTTCGGCTTGCAGAAATTAGAATACGACCGAAGCAAAAAGGCCATGCCTGTCGTAAGAGGCGACTAATGGGTAGAAGTCGAGAGGTGGAGAGTGTATTTGTGTGTGTGTGTGTGTGTGTGTGTGTGTGCGTGCGTGTGTGTGTCAGTGTGTGTGTCCTTTCGGCTCACAGAGATTAAACTCGGCCGTGGCAAGAAGTTCCTGCCTGTCGTAAGAGGCGACAAATGGGTAGGAGTCGAGAGGTGAAGAGTGTATGTGTGTGTGCGTGTGTGCGTGTGTGTGTGCGTGTGTGAGTATGTGTGTGTGTTAGTTCGGCTTGCAGAGATAAGAACTTGACCGAGGCAAGAAGGCCCTGCCTATCGTAAGAGGCGTCTAATAGGTAGGAGTCGAGAGGTGAAGAATGTATGTGTGTGTGTGCGTGTATGCGTGTGTGTGCGTGTGTGTGTGAGTGTATGTGTGTGTGCGTGTGTGCGTGCGTGTGTGCGTGTGTGTGTGCGTGTGTGCGTGCGTGTTTGCCTGTGTGTGTGTGTTTGTGAGTGTGCGTGTGTGTGTATGTGTGTGTCTTCGGCTCGCAGAGATAAGAACACAGCCGCGGCAAGAAAGCCATGCCAGTCGTAAGGGGCGACTAATGGGTAGGAGTCGAGAGGAGAAGAGTGTATGTGTGCGTGCGTGTGTGAGTATGTGTGTGTGTCTGTTCGGCTTGCAGAGATAAGAACACTTCCGAAGCAAGAAGACCCTGCCTGTCGTAAGAGGCGACTAATAGGTAGGAGTCGAGAGGAGAAGAGTGTATGTGTGCGTGCGTGTGTGCATGTGTGTGTGTTTGAGTGTGTGTATGTGTGTCCCTTCAGTTCGCAGAGATAAAAATACAGCCGTGGTAAGAAGGCCTTGCCTGTCGTAAGAGGCGACTAATGGGTAGAAGTCGAGAGGTGGAGAGTGTATTTGTGTGTGTGTGTGTGTGTGTGCGTGCGTGTGTGTGTCAGTGTGTGTTTGTGTGTGTATGTGTGCGTGTGTGCGTGCGTGTGTGTGTTAGAGTGTGTGTGTGTGTGTGTCCGTTCGGCCCGCAGAGATAAGAATACGTCCCTGGCAAGAAGGCCCTGCCTGTCTTAAGAGGCGACTAATGGATAGGAGTCGAGAGGTGAAGAGTGTATGTGTGTGTGTGTGTGCGTGTGTGCGTGTGTGTGTGTGCGTGTGTGAGTATGTGTGTGTGTCCGTTCGGCTTGCAGAGATAAGAATACGTCCGTGGCAAGAAGCCCCTGAATGTCGTAAGAGGCGACTAATGGGTAGAAGTCGAGAGGTTAAGAGTGTATGTGTGTGTGTGAGTGTGTGTGTGTGTGTGTCCGTTCGTCCCGCAGAGATAAGAAACGTCCGTGGCAAGAAGTCCCTGAATGTCGTAACAGGCGACCAATGGGTAGGAGTCGAGAGGTTAAGAGTGTATGTGTGTGTGTGTGTGTGAGTGTGTGTGTGTGTGTCCGTTCGGCCCGCAGAGATAAGAGGCAAGTGGCAAGAAGTGTATGTGTGTGTGCGTGTGTGCGTGCGTGTGTGCGTGTGTGTGTGCGTGTGTGCGTGCGTGTTTGCCTGTGTGTGTGTGTGTGTTTGTGAGTGTGCGTGTGTGTGTATGTGTGTGTGTGTCTTCGGCTCGCAGAGATAAGAACACAGCCGCGGCAAGGAGTATAATGGGTAGGAGTCGAGAGGAGAAGAGTGTATGTGTGCGTGCGTGTGTGAGTATGTGTGTGTGTCTGTTCGGCTTGCAGAGATAAGAACACGGCCGAAGCAAGAAGACCCTGCCTGTCGTAAGAGGCGACTAATAGGTAGGAGTCGAGAGGAGAAGAGTGTATGTGTGCGTGCGTGTGTGCATGTGTGTGTGTTTGAGTGTGTGTGTATGTGTGTCCCTTCAGTTCGCAGAGATAAAAATACAGCCGTGGTAAGAAGGCCATGCCTGTCGTAAGAGGCGACTAATGGGTAGGAGTCGAGAGGTGAAGAGTGTATGTGTGTGTGCGTGTGTGCGTGTGTGTGTAAGTATGTGTGTGTATGTGTGTGTGTGTATCCCTTCTGCTCGCAGAGATAAGAATACGTTTGTGGCAAGAAGGCCATGCTTGCTGTAAGGAGCGACTAATGTTTAGGAGTCGAGAGATGAAGAGTGTACGTGTGTGTGTGTGTGCGTGTGTTCGTTTGTGTGTACGTGTGTATGTGTTTGTGCGTGTGTAAGTGTGTGTGTGTGTGTATGTATGTGTGTGTTCTTTCGGCTTGCAGAAATTAGAATACAACCGAAGCAAGAAGGCCATGCCTGTCGTAAGAGGCGACTAATGGGTAGAAGTCGAGAGGTGGAGAGTGTATTTGTGTGTGTGTGTGTGTGCGTGCGTGTGTGTGTCAGTGTGTGTTTGTGTGTGTATTTGTGCGTGTGTGCGTGCGTGTGTGTGTTAGAGTGTGTGTGTGTGTGTGTGTCCGTTCGGCCCGCAGAGATAAGAATACGTCCGTGGCAAGAAGGCCCTGCCTGTCTTAAGAGGCGACTAATGGATAGGAGTCGAGAGGTGAAGAGGGTATGTGTGTGTGTGCGTGTGTGCGTGTGTGTGTGTGCGTGTGTGAGTATGTGTGTGTGTGTCCGTTCGGCTTGCAGAGATAAGAATACGTCCGTGGAAAGAAGCCCCTGAATGTCGTAAGAGGCGACTAATGGGTAGAAGTCGAGAGGTTAAGAGTGTATGTGTGTGTGTGAGTGTGTGTGTGTGTGTGTCCGTTCGTCCCGCAGAGATAAGAAACGTCCGTGGCAAGAAGTCCCTGAATGTCGTAACAGGCAACCAATGGGTAGGAGTCGAGAGGTTAAGAGTGTATGTGTGTGTGTGTGTGTGAGTGTGTGTGTGTGTGTCCGTTCGGCCCGCAGAGATAAGAGGCAAGTGGCAAGAAGGCCCTGCCTGTCTTAAGAGGCGACTAATGAGTAGGAGTCGAGAGGTTAAGGGTGTATGTGTGTGTGTGCGTGTGTCCGTGTGTGTGCGTGTGTGAGTGTGTGTGTATGTGTGTGTGTCCGTTTGGCTTGCAGTGATAAGAATACGGCCGAGGCAAGAAGGATCTGCCTCATGTAAGGGGCGACTAATAAGTAGGAGTCGGGAGGTGAAGAGTGTATGTGTGTGTGCGTGTGTGCGTGTGTGTGTGCGTGTGTAAGTATGTGTGTGTGTTAGTTCGGCTTGCAGAGATAAAAACTTGACCGAGTCAAGAAGGCCCTCCCTATCGTAAGAGACGACTAATAGTTAGGGGTCGAGAGGTGAAGATTGTATGTGTGTGTGCGTGTGTGCGTATGTGTGTGCGAGTGTGAGTATGTGTGTGTGTGTCCGTTCGGCTTGCAGAGATAAGAATACGGCCGAAGCAAGAAGGCCCTGCCTGTCGTAAGAGGCTACTAATGGGTAGGAGTCGAGAGGTGAATAATGTATGTGTGTGAGCGTGTGTGCGTGTGTGCGTGTGTGCGTGTGTGTGTGTGTGTGAGTGTGTGCGTGTGTGCGTGTGTGCGTGTGTGTGTAAGTATGTGTGTGTATGTGTGTGTGTCCATTCGGCTTGCATAGATAAGAATACGGCCGTGGCAAGAAGGCCATGCTTGCTGTAAGGAGCGACTAATTGGTAGGAATCGAGAGATGAAGAGTGTATGTGTGTGTGTGTGTGTGTTCCTTTGTGTGTGCGTGTGTAAGTGTGTGTGTGTGTGCTTGTGTGCGTGCGTGTGTGTGTGAGTGTGGGTGTGTGTCCGTTCGGCTCGCAGAGATAAGAACACGGCCGTGGCAAGAAGTCCCTGAATGTCGTAAGAGGCGACCAATGGGTAGGAGTCGAGAGGTAAAGAGTGTATGTGTGTGTGTGTGTATGTGTGTGTGAGTGTATGTGTGTGTGTCCGTTCGGCTCGAAGAGATAAGAATACGTCCATGGCAAGAAGGCCTTGCCTGTCTTAAGAGGCTACTAATGGATAGGAGTCGAAAGGTGGAGAGTGTGTGCGTGTGCGTGTGTGCGTTCGGCTTGCAGAGATAAGAACACGACCGTGGCCAGAAGTCCCTGCCTTTCGAAAGAGAAGAATAATGGGTAGGAGTCGAGAGGTGAAGAGTGTATATGTGTGTGTGTGCGTGTGTGCGTGTGTGCGTGCGTGTGTGTGTGAGTGTGTGTGTATGTGTGTGTGTCCGTCTGGCTTGC
>NW_027311886.1:222500-235000 GCF_040954645.1 Diabrotica undecimpunctata
GTGCGTGTGTGTGTGCGTGTGTAAGTATGTGTGTGTGTGTTAGTTTGGCTTGCAGAAATGAGAACACGACCGCGGCAAGAAGGCCCTGCTTATCGTAAGAGGCGACTAAAAGGTAGGAGTCGAGAGGTGAAGAGTGTATGTGTGTGTGCGTGTGTGCGCGTGTGTGTGTTTGTGCGTGTGTGAGTGTATGTGTATGAGTGTGTGTGTCCGTTCGGCTTGCAGAGATAAGAATACGGCCGTGGCAAGAAGGCCATGCTTGCTGTAAGGAGCGACTAATTGGTAGGAGTCGAGAGGTGAAGAGTGTATGTGTGTGTGCGTGTGTGCGTGTATGTGTGTTTGTGCGTGTGTGAGTGTGTGTGTATAAGTGTGTGTGTCCGTTCGGCTTGCAGAGATATGAATACGGCCGGGGCAAGAAGGCCCTGCCTCTCGTAGGAGGCGACTAAAAGGTAGGGGTCGAGAGGTAAAGAGTGTATGTGTGTGTGTGTGTGTGAGTGTGTGTGTTTGTCCGCTCGGCTCGCAGAGATAAGATTACGGCCGTGGCAAGAAGGCTTTGCCTGTCTTAAGAGGCGGCTAATGGATAGCAGTCGAGAGGTGGAGAGTGTGTGCGTGTGCGTGTGCGTGTGCGTGGGTGCGTGTGTGTGCGTGTGTGCGTGTGTGTGTGTGTGAGTGTGTGTGTGTCCGTTCGGCTTGCAGAGATAAGAACACGGCCTTAACAAGAAGTCCCTGAATGTCGTAAGAGGCGACTAATGGATAGGAGTCGAGAGGTGAAGCGTGTATGTGTGTGTATGTGTGTGTGCGAGTGTGTGTGTGTGTGTGTCCGTTTGGCTCGCAGAGATAAGAACACGTCCGTAGCAAGAAGGCCCTGTCTGTCGTAAGAGGCGACTAATGGATAGGAGTCGAGAGGTGGAGAGTGTGTGCGTGTACGTGTGCGTGCGTGTTTAAGTGTGTGTGTATGTGAGTGTGTGAGTGTGTGTGTGTGCGGTCGGCTCGCAGAGATAAGAACACAGCCGTGGCAAGAAGGCCCTGCCTGTCGTAAGAGGCGAGTAATAAGTAGGAGTCGAGAGGTGAAGAGTGTATGTGTGTGTGTGCGTGTGTGCGTGTGTGTGTGCGTGTGTGAGTATGTGTGTGTGTTAGTTCGGCTTGCAGAAATAAGAACACGACTAAGGCAAGAAGGCCCTGCCTATCGTAAGAGGCGACTAATAGGTAGGAGTCGAGAGGTGAAGAGTGTATGTTTGTGTGCGTGTATGCGTGTGTTTGTGCGTGTGTGAGTGTGTGTGTGTATGTGTGTGTGTCCGTTTGGCTCGCAGAGATAAGAACACGGCCGGGGCAAGAAGTCTCTGCCTGTCGTAAGGGGCGACTAATGGGTAGGAGTCGAGAGGTGAAGAGGGTATGTGAGCGTGCGTGTGTGCGTGTGTGTGTGTGAGTGTGTGTGTACGTATGTGTGTGTCCGTTCGGCTCGCAGAGATTAGAATACGGCCGAGGCAATAAGTCCATGCCTATCGTAAGAGGCGACTAATAGGTAGGAGTCGGGAGGTGAAGAGTGTATGTTTGTGTGCGTATGTGCGTGTGTTTGTGTGTGTGTGTGCGTGTGTGTGTGTAAGTGTGTGTGTGTCCGTTCGGCTCGCAGAGATAAGAACACGGCCGTGGCAAGAAGTCTCTGCCTGTCGTAAGGGGCGACTAATGGGTAGGAGTCGAGAGGTGAAGAGGGTATGTGTGCGTGCGTGTGTGCGTGTGTGTGTGTGAGTGTGTGTGTACGTATGTGTGTGTCCGTTCGGTTCGCAGAGATTAGAATACGGCCGAGGCAAAAAGTCCATACCTGTCGTAAGAGGCGACTAATGGGTAGGAGTTGAGAGGTGAAGAGTGTATTTGTGTGTGTGTGTGCGTGTGTGCGTGTGTGTGTGCGTGTGTGTGTGTGAGTGTGTGTGTGTCCGTTCGGCTCGCAGAGATAAGAACACGGTCGAGGCAATAAGTCCATGCCTGTCGTAAGAGGCGACTAATGGGTAGCAGTTGAGAGGTGAAGAGTGTATTTGTGTGTGTGTGTGCGTGTGTGCGTGTGTGTGCGTGTGTGTGTGTGAGTGTGTGTGTGTCCGTTCGGCTCGCAGAGATAAGAACACGGCCGTGGCAAGAAGTCCCTGCCTGTGGTAAGAGGCGACTAATGAATAGGAGTCGAGAGGTGAAGAGTGTATGTGTCTGTGTGTGTGCGTGTGGGTGTGCGTGTGCGTGTGTGCGTGTGTGCGTGTGTGCGTGTGTGCCTGTGTGCGTGTGTTTGTGTGTGCGTGTGTGTGTGTCCGTTCGGCATGCAGAGATAAGAACACGGCCGTGGCAAGAAGGCCCTGCCTGTCTTAAGAGGCGACTAATGGATAGGAGTCAATAGGTAGGAGTCGAGAGGTGAAGAGTGTATGTATGTGTGTACGTGTGTGCGTGTGTGTGTGCGTGTGTGAGTATGTGTGTGTGTCCGTTCGGCTTCCAGAGATAATAACACGTCCGTGGCAAGAAGTCCCTGAATGTCGTAAGAGGCGACTAATGGGTAGGAGTCGAGAGGTTAAGAGTGTATGTGTATGTGTGTGTGCGTGTGTGGGTGTGTGTGTGTGTTTGTGCGTGTGTAAATATGTGTGTGTATGTATGTGTGTGTCCATTCGGTTCGCAGAGATTAGAATACGGCCGAGGCAAGAAGGCCCTGCCTCTTGTAAGGGGCGACTAATAGGTAGGAGTTGAGAGGTGAATAGTGTATGTGTATGTGTGTGTGCGTGTGTGGGTGTGTGTGTGTTTGTGCGTGTGTAAATGTGTGTGTGTATGTATGTGTGTGTCCATTCGGTTCGCAGAGATTCGAATACGGCCGAGGCAAGAAGGCCATGCCTGTCGTAAGAGGCGACTAATGGGTAGGAGTCGAGAGGTGAAAAGTGTATTTGTGTGTGTGCGTGTCTGTGCGTGTGTGCGTGCTTGTGTGTGTGAGTGTGTGTGTGTCCGGTCGGCTCGCAGAGATAAGAACACGGCCGTGGCAAGAAGTCCCTGCCTGTCGTAAGAGGCGACTAATGAATAGGAGTCGAGAGGTGACGAGTGCATGTGTCTTTGTGTGTGTGCGTGTGTTTGTGCGTGTGTGAGTATGTGTGTGTATTTGTGTGTGTGTGTCCGTTTGGCTTGCAGAGATAAGAATACGGCCGAGGCAAGAAGGCCCTGCCTGTCTTAAGAGGCGACTAATGGATAGGAGTCGAGAGGTGGAGAGTGTGTGCGTGTGCGTGTACGTTTGCGTGTGTGTGTGCGTGTGTGAGTGTGTGTGTGTGCGTGTGTGAGTATGTGTGTGTGTCCGTTCGGCTTGCAGAGATAAGAACACGACCGTGGCAAGAAGTCCCTGCCTGTCGTAAGAGGAGAATAATGGGTAGGAGTCGAGAGGTGAAGAGTGTATGTGCGTGTGTGTGTGCGTGTGTGCGTGTGTGGGCGTGTGTGAGTGTGTGTGTATGTGTGTGTGTCCGTTTGGCTTGCAGAGATAAGAATACTACCCAGGCAAGAAGGCCCTGCCTCTTGTAAGGGTCGACTAATAAGTAGGAGTCGAGAGGTGAAGAGTCTATGTGTGTGTGTGCGTGTGTGAGTGTGTGTGTGCGTGTGTGCGCGTGTGTGTGTTTGTGCGTGTGTGAGTGTATGTGTATGAGTGTGTGTGTCCGTTCGGCTTGCAGAGATAAGAATACGGCCGTGGCAAGAAGGCCATGCTTGCTGTAAGGAGCGACTAATTGGTAGGAGTCGAGAGGTGAAGAGTGTATGTGTGTGTGCGTGTGTGCGTGTATGTGTGTTTGTGCGTGTGTGAGTGTGTGTGTATAAGTGTGTGTGTCCGTTCGGCTTGCAGAGATATGAATACGGCCGGGGCAAGAAGGCCCTGCCTCTCGTAAGAGGCGACTAAAAGGTAGGGGTCGAGAGGTGAAGAGTGTATGTGTGTGTGTGTGTGTTTGTGAGTGTGTGTGTTTGTCCGCTCGGCTCGCAGAGATAAGATTAAGGCCGTGGCAAGAAGGCTTTGCCTGTCTTAAGAGGCGGCTAATGGATAGGAGTCGAGAGGTGGAGAGTGTGTGCGTGTACGTGGGCGTGCGTGTTTAAGTGTGTGTGTATGTGAGTGTGTGAGTGTGTGTGTGTGCGGTCGGCTCGCAGAGATAAGAACACAGCCGTGGCAAGGAGGCCCTGCCTGTCGTAAGAGGCGAGTAATAAGTAGGAGTCGAGAGGTGAAGAGTGTATGTTTGTGTGCGTGTGTGCGTGTGTTTGTGCGTGTGTGAGTGTGTGTGTGTATGTGTGTGAGTCCGTTTGGCTTGCAGAGATAAGAATACGGCCGAGGCAAGAAGGCCCTGCCTGTCTTAAGAGGCGACTAATGGATAGGAGTCGAGAGGTGGAGAGTGTGTGCGTGTGCGTGTACGTGTGCGTGTGTGCGTGTGTGCCTGTGTGCGTGTGTTTGTGTGTGCGTTTGTGTGTGTGTCCGTTCGGCTTGCAGAGAGAAGAACACGGCCGTGGCAAGAAGGCCCTGCCTGTCTTAAGAGGCGACTAATGGATAGGAGTCGAGAGGTAAAGAGTGTGTGCGTGTGCGTGTGCGTTTGCGTGTGTGCGTTTGTGCCTGTGTGCGTGTGTTTGTGTGTGCGTGTGTGTGTGTGTCCGGTCGGCTCGCTGAAATGAGAACACGGCCGTGGCAAGAAGGCCCTGCCTGTCGTAAGAGGCGACTAATAGGTAGGAGTCTAGAGGTGAAGAGTGTATGTGTGTGTGCGTGTGTGCGTGTGTGTGTGCGTGTGTGAGTATGTGTGTGTGTCCGTTCGGCTTGCAGAGATAAGAACACAGCCGTGGCAAGAAGTCCCTGCCTGTCGTAAGAGGAGAATAATGGGTAGGAGTCTATAGGTGAAGAGTGTATGTGTGTGTGTGTGTGCGTGTGTGCGTGTGTGGGCGTGTGTGAGTGTGTGTGTATGTGTGTGTGTCCGTTTGGCTTGCAGAGATAAGAATACGGCCGAGGCCAGAAGGCCCTGCCTCTTGTAAGGGTCGACTTATAAGTAGGAGTCGAAAGGTGAAGAGTGTATGTGTGTGTGTGCGTGTGTGCGTATGTGTGTGCATGTGTGAGTATGTGTGTGTGTGTGTTAGTTTGGCTTGCAGAGATGAGAACACGACCGCGGCAAGAAGGCCCTGCTTATCGTAAGAGGCGACTAAAAGGTAGGAGTCGAGAGGTGAAGAGTGTATGTGTGTGTGCGTGTGTGCGTGTTTGTGTGTTTGTGCGTGTGTGAGTGTATGTGTATGAGTGTGTGTGTCCGTTCGGCTTGCAGAGATAAGAATACGGCCGTGGCAAGAAGGCCATGCCTCTTGTAAGGGTCGACTAATAAGTAGGAGTCGAAAGGTGAAGAGTGTATGTGTGTGTGTGTGCGTGTGTGCGTGTGTGTGTGCATGTGTGAGTATGTGTGTGTGTGTGTTAGTTTGGCTTGCAGAGATGAGAACACGACCGCGGCAAGAAGGCCCTGCTTATCGTAAGAGGCGACTAAAAGGTAGGAGTCGAGAGGTAAAGAGTGTATGTGTGTGTGCGTGTGTGCGTGTGTGTGTGTTTGTGCGTGTGTGAGTGTATGTGTATGAGTGTGTGTGTCCGTTCGGCTTGCAGAGATAAGAATACGGCCGTGGCAAGAAGGCCATGCTTGCTGTAAGGAGCGACTAATTGGTAGGAGTCGAGAGGTGAAGAGTGTATGTGTGTGTGAGTGTGTGCGTGTATGTGTGTTTGTGCGTGTGTGAGTGTGTGTGTATGAGTGTGTGTGTCCGTTCGGCTTGCAGAGATATGAATACGGCCGGGGCAAGAAGGCCCTGCCTCTCGTAAGAGGCGACTAAAAGGTAGGGGTCGAGAGGTGAAGAGTGTATGTGTGTGTGTGTGTGAGTGTGTGTGTTTGTCCGTTCGGCTCGCAGAGATAAGATTACGGCCGTGGCAAGAAGGCCCTGCCTGTCTTAAGAGGCGGCTAATGGATAGGAGTCGAGAGGTGGAGAGTGTGTGCGTGTGCATGTGCGTGGGTGCGTGTGTGTGCGTGTGTGCGTGTGTGTGTGTGAGTGTGTGTGTGTCCGTTCGGCTCGCAGAGATAAGAACACGGCCGTGGCAAGAAGTCCCTGAATGTCGTAAGAGGCGACTAATGAGTAGGAGTCGAGAGGTGAAGCGTGTATGTGTGTGTGCGTGTGTGCGTGTGTTTGTGCGTGTGTAAGTGTGTGTGTGTATGTGTGTGAGTCCGTTTGGCTTGCAGAGATAAGAATACGGCCGAGGCAAGAAGGCCCTGCCTGTCTTAAGAGGCGACTAATGGATAGGAGTCGAGAGGTGGAGAGTGTGTGCGTGTGCGTGTACGTGTGCGTGTGTGCGTGTGTGCCTGTGTGCGTGTGTTTGTGTGTGCGTTTGTGTGTGTGTCCGTTCGGCTTGCAGAGAGAAGAACACGGCCGTGGCAAGAAGGCCCTGCCTGTCTTAAGAGGCGACTAATGGATAGGAGTCGAGAGGTAAAGAGTGTGTGCGTGTGCGTGTGCGTTTGCGTGTGTGCGTTTGTGCCTGTGTGCGTGTGTTTGTGTGGCGGTGGGTGTGTGTGTCCGGTCGGCTCGCTGAAATGAGAACACGGCCGTGGCAAGAAGGCCCTGCCTGTCGTAAGAGGCGACTAATAGGTAGGAGTCTAGAGGTGAAGAGTGTATGTGTGTGTGCGTGTGTGCGTGTGTGTGTGCGTGTGTGAGTATGTGTGTGTGTCCGTTCGGCTTGCAGAGATAAGAACACAGCCGTGGCAAGAAGTCCCTGCCTGTCGTAAGAGGAGAATAATGGGTAGGAGTCTATAGGTGAAGAGTGTATGTGTGTGTGTGTGTGCGTGTGTGCGTGTGTGGGCGTGTGTGAGTGTGTGTGTATGTGTGTGTGTCCGTTTGGCTTGCAGAGATAAGAAAACAGCCGTGGCAAGAAGGCCATGCAAATCGTAAGGGGCGACTAATGGGTAGGAGTCGAGAGGTGAAGAGTGGGCGACTAATAAGTAGGAGTCGAGAGGTGAAGAATGTATGTGTGTGTGTGAGTGTATGAGTGTGTGCGTGTGTGCGTGCGTGTGTGCGTGTGTGTGTGTGAGTGTGTGTGTATGTGTGTGTGTCCCTTCGCTCGCAGAGATAAGAAAACAGCGGTGGCAAGAAGGCCATGCCTGTCGTAAGAGGCGACTAATGGATAGGAGTCAAGAGGTGGAGAGAGTGTGCGTGTGCGTGTGCGTGTGCGTGTGCGTGTGCGTGTGTGAGTATGTGTGTGTGTCCGTTCGGGTTGCAGAGATAAGAGGACGGCCATGGCAAGAAGTCCCTGCCTGTCGTAAGAGCAGAATAATGGGTGGGAGTCGAGAGGTGAAGAGTGTGTGTGTGTCTGTGCGTGTGTGCGTGCGTGTGTGCGTGTGTGTGTGTGAGTGTGTGTGTGTATTTGTGTGTGTCCCTTCGCTCGCAGAGATAAGAAAACAGCGGTGGCAAGAAGGCCATGCCTGTCGTAAGAGGCGACTAATGGATAGGAGACAAGAGGTGGAGAGTGTGTGCGTGTGCGTGTGCGTGTGTGAGTATGTGTGTGTGTCCGTTCAAGTTGCAGAGATAAGAACATGGCCGTGGCAAGAAGGCCCTGCCTGTCGTAAGAGGCGACTAATGGGTAGGAGTCGAGAGGTAAAGAGTGTATGTGTGTGTGTGTGTGCGTGTGTGCGTGTGTGTGTGCGTGTGTGAGTGTGTGTGTATGTGTGTGTGTCCGTGAGGCTTGCAGAGATAAGAATACGGCCAAGGCAAGAAGACCCTGCCTGTTGTAATGGGCGACTAATAGGTAGGAGTCAAGAGGTGAAGAGTGTATGTGTGTGTGTGCGTGTGTGCGTGTTTGTGCGTGTGTAAGTATGTGTGTGTGTTAGTTTGGCTTGCAGAGATAAGAACACGGCCGTGGCAAGAAGGCCCTGCCTGTCGTAAGAGGCGACTAATGGGTAGGAGTCGAGAGGTGAAGCGTGTATGTTTGTGTGTGTGTGTCTGTGCAAGTGTGTGTGTGTGCCCGTTCGGCTCGCAGAGATAAGAATACGTCCGTGGCAAGAAGGCCCTGCCTGTCTTAAGAGGCGACTAATGGATAGGAGTCGAGAGGTGAAGAGTGTATGTGTGTGTGCGTGTGTGCGTGTGTGTGCATGTGTAAGTGTGTGTGTATATGTGTGTGTGTGTTTGGCTTGCAGAGATTAGAATACGGCCAAGGCAAGAAGGCCCTGCCTCTTGTAATGGGCGACTAATAAGTAGGAGTCGAGAGGTGAAGAGTGTATGTGTGTGTGTGCGTGTGTGCGTGTGTGCGTGTGTGTGTGCGTGTGTGAGTATATGTGTGTGTCCGTTCGGCTTGCAGAGATAAGAACATGGCCAAGGCAAGAAGGCCCTGCCTGTCGTTAGAGGCGACTAATAGGTAGGAGTCGAAAGGTGGAGAGTGTAAGTGTGTGTGCGTGTGTGCGTGTGTGTGCGTGTGTAAGTATGTGTGTGTGTTAGTTCGGCTTGCAGAGATAAGAACACGGCCGTGGCAAGAAGGCCCTGCCTGTCGTAAGAGGCGACTAATAGGTAGGAGTCGAGAGGTAAAGAGTGTATGTGTGTGTGTGCGTGTGTGTGCGTGTGTAAGCGTGTGTGTATGTGTGTGTGTCTGTTTGGCTTGCAGGGATAAGAATACGGCCGAGGCAAGAAGGCCCTGCCTCTTGTAATGGGCGAGTAATAAGTAGGAGTCGAGAGGTGAAGAGTGTATGTGTGTGTGTGCGTGTGTGCGTGTGTGTGTGCGTGTGTGAGTATATGTGTGTGTCCGTTCGGCTTGCAGAGATAAGAACATGGCCAAGGCAAGAAGGCCCTGCCTGTCGTTAGAGGCGACTAATAGGTAGGAGTCGAAAGGTGGAGAGTGTAAGTGTGTGTGCGTGTGTGCGTGTGTGTGTGCGTGTGTGAGTATATGTGTGTGTCCGTTCGGCTTGCAGAGATAAGAACATGGCCAAGGCAAGAAGGCCCTGCCTGACGTTAGAGGCGACTAATAGGTAGGAGTCGAAAGGTGGAGAGTGTGTGCGTGTGCGTGTGCGTGTGCGTGTGCGTGTGTGCGTGTGTGTGTCTGCGTGTAAGCGTGCGTGTGTGTGAGTGTGTGTGTATGTCCGTTCGGCTCGCGGAGATAGGAACATGGCTGTGGCAAGAAGGCCCTGCCTGTTGTAAGGGGCGACTAATTGGTAGGAGTCGAGAGGTGAAGAGTGTATGTGTGTGTGCGTGTGTGCGTGTGTGTGCGCGTGTGTAAGTATGTGTGTGTGTCCGTTCGGCTTGCAGAGATAAGAATACGGCCGTGGCAAGAAGTCCCTGAATGTGGTAAGAGGCAACTAATGGGTAGGAGTCGAGAGGTTAAGAGTGTATGTGTGTGTGTGTGTGTGAGTGTGTGTCCGTTCGGCCCGCAGAGATAAGAATACGTCCGTGGCAAGAAGGCCCTGCCTGTCTTAAGAGGCGACTAATGGATAGGAGTCGAGAGGTAAAGAGTGTGTGCGTGTGCGTGTTCGTGTGCGTGTGTGCGTGTGTGCCTGTGTGCGTGTAAGTGTGTGTATGTGTGTGTGTGAGTGTGTGTGTGTGCGGTCGGCTCGCAGAGATAAGAACACGGCCGTGGCAAGAAGGCCCTGCCTGTCGTAAGAGGCGACTATTGGGTAGGAGTCGAGAGGTGAAGAGTGTATGTGTGTATGTGCCTGTGTGCGTGTGTGTGTGTGTGTACGTGTGTAAGTATGTGTGTGTGTCCGTTCGGCTTGCAGAGATAAAAATACGGCCGTGGCAAGAAGGCCCTGCCTTTCGTAAGAAGTGACTAATGGGTAGGAGTCGAAAGGTGAAGAGTGTATGTGTGTGTGTGCGTGTGTGTGTGCGTGTGTGAGTATGTTTGTGTGTCCGTTCGGCTTGCAGAGATAAGAACACGGCCGAGGCAAGAAGGCCCTGCCTGTCGTAAGAGGCGACTAATAGGTAGGAGTCGAGAGGTGAAGAGTGTATGTGTGTATGTGCCTGTGTGCGTGTGTGTGTGTGTGTACGTGTGTGAGTATGTGTGTGTGTCCGTTCGGCTTGCAGAGATAAAAACACGGCCGTGGCAAGAAGGCCCTGCCTTTCGTAAGAAGTGACTAATGGGTAGGAGTCGAAAGGTGAAGAGTGTATGTGTGTGTGTGCCTGTGTGCGTGTGTGTGCGTGTGTGAGTGTGTGTGTATGTGTGTGTGTCCGTTTGGCTTGCAGAGATAAGAATACGGCCGAGGCAAGAAGGATCTGCCTCTTGTAAGGGGCGACTAATAAGTAGGAGTCGGGAGGTGAAGAGTGTATGTGTGTGTGTGTGCGTGTGTGCGTGTGTGTGTGCGTGTGTGGGTATGTGTGTGTGTTAGTTCGGCTTGCAGAAATAAGAACACGACCGAGGCAAGAAGGCCCTGCCTATCGTAAGAGGCGACTAATAGGTAGGAGTCGACAGGTGAAGAATGTATTGGTGTGTGCGTGTGTGCGTGTTTGTGTGTGTGTGAGTGTATGTATATGTGTGCGTGTGTGCGTGCGTGTGTGTGTGTTTGTGAGTGTGTGTTTGTGTATGTGTGTGTGTGTGTCCCTTCGGCTCGCAGAGATAAGAAAACAGCCGTGGCAAGAAGGCCATGCAAATCGTACGGGGCGACTAATGGGTAGGAGTCGAGAGGTGAAGAGTGGGCGACTAATAAGTAGGAGTCGAGAGGTGAAGAGTGTATGTGTGTGCGTGTGTGCGTGCGTGTATGAGTGTGTGTGTGTATGTGTGTGTGTGTCAGTGTGTGTGTGTCCGGTCGCCTCGCAGAGATGAGAACACGGCCTTGGCATGAAGGCCCTGCCTGTCGTAATAGGCGACTAATGGGTAGGAGTCGAGAGGTGAAGAGTGTATGTGTGTGTGTGTGTGCGTGTGTGCGTGTGTGTGCATGTGTAAGTGTATGTGTATGTGTGTGTGTCTGTTTGGCTTGCAGAGATAAGAATACGGCCGAGGCAAGAAGGCCTTGCCTTTTGTAAGGGGCGACTAATAGGTAGGAGTCGAGAGGTGAAGAATGTATGTGTGTGTGCGTGTGTGCGTGTGTGTGTGTGTGAGTGTATGTGTGTGTGCGTCTGTGCGTGCGTGTCTGCGTGTGCGTGTGCGTGTGTGCGTACGTGTGTGCGTGTTTGTGTGTGTCTGTGAGTGTGTGTGTGTGTATGTGTGTGTGTGTCCCTTCGGCTCGCAGAGATAAGAAAACAGCCGTGGCAAGAAGGCCATGCAAATCGTACGGGGCGACTAATAAGTAGGAGTCGAGAGCAGAAGAGTGTATGTGTGCGTGTGTGTGTGAGTGTGAGTGTGTGTGTATGTGTGTGTCCCTTCGGCTCGCAGAGATAAGAAAACAGCCGTGGCAAGAAGGCCATGCAAATCGTACGGGGCGACTAATGGGTAGAAGTCAAGAGGTGAAGAGTGTATGTGTGCGTGCGTGTGTGCGTGTGTGTGTGTGAGTGTGTGTGTGTATGTATGTGTGTGTCCGTTCGGCTTGCAGAGATTAGAATACGGCCGAGGCAATAAGTTTATGCCTGTCGTAAGAGGCGACTAATGGATAGGAGTCGAGAGGTGAAGAGTGTATTTGTGTGTGTGTGTGCGTGTGTGCGTGTGTGTGTGTGTTCGTTCGGCTCGCAGAGATAAGAACACGGCCGTGGCAAGAAGTCCCTGAATATCGTAAGAGTCGACTAATGGGTAGGAGTCGAGAGGTGAAGCGTGTATGTGTGTGTGTGTGTGTGTCCGTTCGGCTCGCAGAGATTAGAAGACGGCCGAGGCAATAAGTCCATGCCTGTCGTAAGAGGCGACAAATGGGTAGGAGTCGAGAGGTGAAGAGTGTATTTGTGTGTGTGTGTGTGTGTGCGTGTGTGCGTGTGTGTGTGTGTCTCCGTTCGGCTCGCAGAGATAAGAACACGGCCCTGGCAAGAAGTTTCTGAATGTCGTAAGAGTCGACTAATGGGTAGGAGTCGAGAGGTGAAGCGTGTATGTGTGTGTGTGTGTATGTGTGCGAGTGTGTGTGTGTGTGTGTGTCCGTTCGGCTTGCAGAGATAATAATACGTCCGTGGCAAGAAGGCCCTGCATGTCTTAAGAGGCGACTAATGGATAGGAGTCGAGAGGTGGAGAGTGTGTGCGTGTGCGTGTCCGTGTGCGTGTGCGTGTGTGCGTGTGTTCCTATGTGCGTGTGTTTGTGTGTGCGTGTGTGTGTGTGTCCGTTCGGCTTTCAGAGATAAGAACACGGCCGGGGAAAGAAGGCCCCGCCTCTCGTAAGAGTCGACTAAAAGGTAGGGGTCGAGAGGTGAAGAGTGTATGTGTGTGTGTATGAGTGTGTGTGTGTGTGTCCGCTCGGCTCGCAGAGATATGAATACGGCCGTGGCAAGAAGGGCCTGCCTGTCTTAACAGGCGACTAATGGATAGGAGTGGAAAGGTGGAGAGTGTGTGCGTGTGCGTGTGCGTGTGCGTGTGTGCGTGTTTGCCTGTGTGCGTGTGTTTGTGTTGTGTGTGTGTGTGTGTGTGTCCGTTC
>NW_027311886.1:237500-245000 GCF_040954645.1 Diabrotica undecimpunctata
TTAGTTCGTATACTTCTCTACTATCTAAGGAGAGTAAATGGGTGATGTTTATGGGAGTCTGAATTTTAAGTTCTGATAGTTTTGAATACAGCTGATCTGTTTCATACCTATGTTTATCGCACTTAAAAAGAATATGGTTGATGTCACATTGTGATATATTATCGCATGAGCACACCCCAGAAGGGATAATATTTAACTTAGCCAAGTGAGCTGGGAATGCACCGTGATTAGTTTTCAGTCGTGTAATTGTGGCTGTTAACTTCTTTGGCATTGCATATTTGAAAATATAGTCAACATCTTGTAGCAAGGTAGGGTGGATAGTATAATATTGATTATTTGAATTCGTTGCTATGTTTTTCCATTTTTCTTTCCAATTTATAAAAATTTTGTTATAATAATGTTGTTGTAAGTCCTCCAATGTAAATATGGGAATATAGAGTCCAACATGGGTCGCATCTTTAGCAAGCTGGTCAACCAGTTCATTTCCCTCGATACCAATGTGACTTTTAACCCAAATAACTGTAATATCTTTACTATATGTTTTATTTTTAATAGCACAAAGAATATTATTTCTTTTATGTTGAGTCATATCTGAGTTTAATCCTTTAATGACCGATAATGAATCTGATAATATTACTGCTTTATTTAAATTGTGTGAATCTAGCCAATCTAATGCTTTTTCGATAGCTACCGCTTCAGCAGTATATATTGAACAATGTGATGGAAGTTTAATTTTCAAAGATTCGCTTTTATGTGGAATGTAAACAGCGCAACCTGTGGCACCATCCTCTTTTTTGGAACCATCGGTATACATTATTACGTGATCATTATAGTCACTCAATATGGATCTAAGTAAGACAAAGTTTATTTGTGGGGATTCTGTGTACTTTGGTATAATGACTTTTGGTTTATTTAATGTTACCTGAAAATTAGCTTTATATATTGGTAATCTTTTTTCTTTGCCATAGATATTAGGATACTCATTAGTTTCTAAGAAAGCATCAGCAAGTGGAGGAGAATTTTTTATGCGCCAGTATTTATTTGAGAGGTTTTCAATAGATAACTCATACAGTTGACTAAGTAGATTATTATTATTTAATCTTAGCTTCAGGATATGTTTAATTGCCATAATTTCTCGACGATTTTGAAGAGGTATTTCATTACTTTCAGCAAGTAGTACAGGGCAAGGAGTAGACTTCATGGTGCCCAAGCATATTCTTAGACATTTAAACTGAATGCGGTCTACAGTTAATAAGTTTGTGTTACTGGCGGCACCATACAGAATGCAACCATAGTCTACAATAGATCGCACGTAGGCTCTGTAAAACATCAATGCAACTTTAGGGTCAGCGCCCCATCTTCGATTAGTAACACATTTAAGAATATTAATACCTTTTTCACACCTACTTTTTATATATTCCACATGTTTTGACCATAAGAGTTTGGGATCAAGAAGAATGCCAAGATATTTGTATTCTTTGACAATAGGTATATCATATCCAGACAACTTTATTTTGTCAGGCGTACGAATCCTATGTCTAGTGAATATCATTGTGGCTGATTTGTCAGGGGAAATGGTCAGTCCATGATTTTTTACCCAGTTATTAACGTTTTGCATGATGGATTCCAGAGCCTCCAGGCAGTCAGTATACGAGTTACGCTCTGTATAGATGCATATGTCATCAGCGTATTGGATGCAATTGATTGTGTTGTCAAAAATGCCATGAATACTTGCTGAAAATATGTTGAACAATAACGGACTTAAAACTGATCCTTGTGGAAGACCTGTATGAGCAATTCTAGGACCGTGTAGTTGGTTTAAATGGTCTTTAATATATATAACACGATTATTATAAAGATGAACAATATTAGTCGCTATATTTTGAGGTAATCCTATATCATATAGTTTTTTGTGTAAAATGGATAAATTAACAGAATCATATGCCCCTTTTAGGTCTAAAAACAAACAAGCAAGATAATTGTTTCTGGAAAACGTTATTTGAATGTCGGTAACTAAATGTGATATTGCATCCAGTGTACCAACACTAGCCCTAAATCCATATTGTGTACTTGGAAGGATACTATAATGTTCTACAAGCCATTCTAATCGAGTCTTAATAAGTCTTTCAAATGTCTTGCATATGCAAGACATTAATGATATCGGTCTGTAAGAAGAGGAGAGTGTTTTATCTTTATTAGGTTTAAGAATTAAACAAATAACTATTTCTTTCATATGATCCACATATCTTCCATTGAAAAGCCAATCGTTGAAAATTGTTAGTAAACTTTGTTTAGCTATAAGAGGTAATTCATATATTATGTTATAAGTAATTTGATCGCGCCCCGGAGCCGAGGACTTTGAAGACTTAAGTGCAGCCTCAAATTCTATCATATCAAAACTTTCCTGGAAAATATTGTATTTACTAGTTTTATTGTTATCCTGAATAGGAAGGTCAACATATGGCGGAGCAAATTTGTCGAGCAACTCTTCTATTAGTTCATTTGGCAGGGGATATCGTCTTGTACGGTAATTTTTATTCACTAGTTTATTAACAAAATTCCAAATTTTACTGATGGGAGTATTTTTGTTTAAAGTATTTACAAAGTTAATCCACGAACTTTTTTGTTTGTTTGTAAAGAGGAGTTTACTTTTGGCTTGAATTTGTTTGTATTTAATATAGTTTTCAAAATTTGATGCTTCAATGTATCTTTTGTATGCAACTTTTCGTGAAATGATCATATTTTTGCATTCATAATCCCACCAGACTGGAATTCGAGATTTTGGCTGAAAGGAATTTTTGATATTCATAGAAAATGAGGCAGCATCGTCAATTGTCTTTAACAGGAAGTCAAAACGTTCCGCTGAAGTGATATTATCGGTTATATTTTCGGATAATGTTTTTTCTATATGGCCTTTAAAGATATTCCAGTTTGCTGAAGACTCTTTCCATTTGGATGAAGGAATTATTGTACATGGGTGATAGTCCAAGTCGATGGTGATTACTATAGGTAAGTGAGTTGAACCCAGAGTATCGGAAACAGGATCCCATGTGGTATATCCAATTAGATTTGGTGTAACAAGGGATAGATCCACCATTGATGGAAGTTCATTAGGTCTTGTTACTTTGGTCGGTCTACAGTCGTTTAGCAGAACTAAATTACTGTTATCAAGCGCGTCTACTATACACTTGCCCTGAGCGGAATCCTTCAAGGAACCCCACCTACTGTGGTGTCCATTGAAGTCCCCACCAATGACAACCCTACCACTAAATTGAGTTAAAAGCTTTTCCCAATCTCTATTATTGACTATCACTTTGGGTGGTTTATAAATACAAACGATTACCAATTTAATTTGTTCTATAAAAACTGCACACGTTTCAATACCTTTATTAAAGTTTTTCGTTACATTAATTTCAGTAAAACAAAGGTTATTTGATATGAGGATGGCTACACCACCGTAACCATCAGGTCTATCGCTTCTGATAACGTTGTAACCTGTTAAACCAAAATTTTTATTTTTAGAAAGCCATGTTTCATTAAGCAGAATGACATCAACAACATTGTGCTCGAGATAATTAAGTAAACTAGGTTTATGTTTATTTATAGATTGACAGTTCCACTGCAGTATGTTAAATGTCCTGTTGTTCCCCATCGCTTTCAATATCTGTTAGGTTGTTCAACATTTTTTCAATTTCTTCTTTTGTATTTTTTTGTAAGTTAGGTAAAAATATTTTAGGGTTAATTTTCTTGATGATATTTTCTATCAAGGCTGGAATTTCATGGATTATTTTACATTCTATTTTTTCTTTATACGCCATAAACTCGTCCCTGTAGGGATTAGGGATTATAGGTTGGGATGAGGTGTTTGTAGCATTTGGAAATCTTGGGAAAGTTGGTGCGTTTTTGATCGCAGTAGGAGATATAGCTTTACGCTTGTTTCTTGTTTTTTTAATGGTAGGTACATAGGATTGATTTTGATTTGTACCTTCAGGGATGTTAGGGGTTAAGGCGGGGAAATTTTGTATAGTATTGAGGATACCGAATCTATTATTTGTAGTTACCTTGGCGTATGAAGGATTGTTAGCTATGGTTTCTGCCTCTTTAAAGGTAGTGTTTTCTAAAGCCATTATTGATTTTATTTTGTATTGGTGTTTAAATGCAGGACACTGTTTAGAGAGTGAGTTGTGTTCAGTGGAGTTGCAATGTAAACAAAATAGGGAGTTAGTGCATGTTTCATTATTATTATGAGTTTGACTACATTTTTTACAACGATTTGATGTTGATTTGCATTGCCGAGCAGTATGACCGAAACGAAAGCAATTAAAACACTGAACAACCGGATATATATATTGTTCAACATTAAACCTAACCAAGTCTAAATTAACAGTCTTAGGAATGCTATTTCCTTCAAATGTCAGAATGACCATCTGGCGAGGTACAAGAATTGTTTCATTATCCGAATCAATTATTTTCCGTTTTAACCTTTTTACTTCGACAACATTTTTATCTGAAACAATATTTTCTAAAATATACTTTTCATCCAAAAACGTATCGACTTCCCTAATAATTCCCTTCTTTTGAGTAAAAAATGATGGAATATACGCTACAAGTTTATTATCCTTAATAAGCTCATGTTCAATTAAAGAATTTGCGCAAGTATAAGTTTTAAAAATTACTTTTACCTTATTTCTGCCAACAGGTTTAATGTCTAGTACATCGTGTTTAAAATATTGGTTTTTAAATAGATAATGACCGACACGTACTGGTGATAAACGGGACAAGTTTTTGTCTGTAGATTCTACAAAGACATTATAATACCCTGAATCATTTATTTTATATCTATTATTTAAATTAATATACCTTTTGTCTTCCGTATCCATTGATGATATATTATTCTGGGGTGGCTCAACACCACCCCCCGATTCACTCATAATAATAAATAATTAGATCCTACCTTTTTTGAAGATCGGTTGGTTTATTTTCAAATTAAATACCTATTAATTTGATAATAGCACTAGTTAAGGACACGGCACAGATTTATCGAACGATGTTCACCTGTTAACTGTCCAACGAATACTCTGTGGGTAGGAGTCGAGAGGTGAAGAGTGTATGTGTGTGTGTGTGTGCGTGTGTGCGTGTGTGTGCGTGTGTAAGTGTGTGTGTATGTGTGTGTGTCTGTTTGGCTTGCAGAGATAAGAATACGGCCGAGGCAAGAAGGCCATGCTTGCTGTAAGGAGCGACTAATGGGTAGGAGTCGAGAGATGAAAAGTGTACGTGTGTGTGTGCGTGTGTTCGTTTGTGTGTACGTGTGTATGTGTTTGTGCGTGTGTAAATGTGTGTGTGTATGGGTGTGTGTGTCCGTTCGACTTGCATAGATAAGAATACGGCCGTGGCAAGAAGGCCATGCTTGCTGTAAGGAGCGACTAATGGGTAGGAGTCGAGAGATGAAGAGTGTACGTGTGTGTGCGTGTGTTCGTTTGTGTGTACGTGTGTGTGTTTGTGCGTGTGTAAATGTGTGTGTGTATGGGTGTGTGTGTCCGTTCGACTTGCATAGATAAGAATACGGCCGTGGCAAGAAGGCCATGTTTGCTGTAAGGAGCGACTAATTGGTAGGAGTCGAGAGATATAGAGTGTATGTGTGTGTGTTTGTTCCTTTGTGTGTGCGTGTGTAAGTGTGTGTGTGTGTATGTATGTGTGTGTCCGTTCGGCTCACAGAGATAAGAACTCGGCCGTGGCAACAAGTTCCTGCCTGTCGTAAGATGCGACTAATGGGTAGGAGTCGAGAAGTGAAGAGTGTATGTGTGTGTGCGTGTGTGTGTGTGCGTGTATGAGTAGGTATGTGTCCGTTCGGCTCGCAGAGATTAGAATACGGCCGAGGCAATAGGTCCATGCCTGTCGTAAGAGGCGACTAATGGGTAGGAGTCGAGAGGTGAAGAGTGTATTTGTGTGTGTGTGTGCGTGTGTGCGTGTGTGTGTGAGTGTGTGCCTGTGTGTGTGTGTGAGTGTGTGTGTGTGCGGTCGGCTCGCAGAGATAAGAACACGGCCGTGGCAAGAAGGCCCTGCCTGTAGTAAGAGGCGACTAATGGGTAGGAGTCGAGAGGTGAAGAGTGTATGTGTGTGTGTGTGCCTGTGTGCGTGTGTGTGCGTGTGTGAGTGTGTGTGTATGTGTGTGTTTCCGTTTGGCTTGCAGAGATAAGAATACGGCCGAGGCAAAAAGGCCCTGCCTGTCGTAAGAGAAGAATAATGGGTAGGAGTCGAGAGGTAAAGAGTGTATGTGTGTCTGTGCGTGTGTGCGTGCGTGTGTGAGTGTGTGTGTGTATGTGTGTGTGTTAGTGTGTAAGTGTCCGGTCGGCTCACAGAGATGAGAACAGGGCCGTGGCAAGAAGGCCCTGCCTGTCGTAAGAGGCGACTAATGGGTAGGAGTCGAGAGGTGAAGAGTGTATGTGTGCGTGTGTGCGTATGTGTGCGTGTGTAAGTGTGTGTATGTGTGTGTGTCTGTTTGGCTTGCAGAGATAAGAATACTGCCGAGGCAAGAAGGCCATGCTTGCTGTAAGGAGCGACTAATGGATAGGAGTCGAGAGATGAAGAGTGTACTTGTGTGTGTGCGTGTGTTCGTTTGTGTGTACGTGTGTATGTGTTTGTGCGTGTGTAAGTGTGTGTGTGTGTATGGGTGTGTGTGTCCGTTCGGCTTGCATAGATAAGAATACGGCCGTGGCAAGAAGGCCATGCTTGCTGTAAGGAGCGACTAATTGGTAGGAGTCGAGAGATAAAAAATGTGTATGTGTGTGTGTGTTTGTTCCTTTGTGTGTGCGTGTGTAAGTGTGTATGTGTATGTATGTGTGTGTCCGTTCGGCTCACAGAGACAAGAACTCGGCCGTGGCAAGAAGTTCCTGCCTGTCGTAAGATGCGACTAATGGGTAGGAGTCGAGAGGTGAAGAGTGTATGTGTGTGCGTGTGCGTGTGCGTATGTGCGTGTGTGTCTGCGTGTGAGCGTGCGTGTGTGTGTGAGTGTGTGTGTATGTCCGTTCGGCTCGCAGAGATAAGAACATGGCTGTAGCAAGAAGGCCCTGCCTGTTGTAAGGGGCGACTAATAGGTAGGAGTCGAGAGGTGAAGAGTGTATGTGTGTGCGTGTGTGCGTGTGTGTGCGCGTGTGTGAGTATGTGTGTGTGTCCGTTCGGCTTGCAGAGATAAGAATACGTCGGTGGCAAGAAGTCCCTGAATGTCGTAAGAGACGACTAATGGGTAGGAGTCGAGAGGTTAAGACTGTATGTGTGTGCGTGTGTGTGTGCGTGTGTGAGAATGTGTGTGTGTCCGTTCGGCTTGCAGAGATACGAACACGGCCGAGGCAAGAAGGCCCTGCCTGTCCTAAGAGGCGACTAATAGGTAGGAGTCGAGAGGTGGAGAGTGTGTGCGTGTGCGTGTGCGTGTGCGTGGGTGCGTCTATGTGTCTGCGTGTGAGCGTGCGTATGTGTGTGAGTGTGTGTGTATGTCCGTTCGGC
>NW_027311886.1:247500-252500 GCF_040954645.1 Diabrotica undecimpunctata
GATAAGAATACGTCCGTGGCAAGAAGCCCCTGAATGTCGTAAGAGGGGACTAATCGGTTGGAGTCGAGAGGTTAAGAGTGTATGTGTGTGTGTGAGTGTGTGTGTGTGTGTCTGTTCGGCCCGCAGAGATAAGAATACGTCCGTGGCAAGAAGGCCCTGCCTGTCTTAAGAGGCGACTAATGGATAGGAGTCGAGAGGTGAAGAGTGTATGTGTGTGTGTGCGTGTGTGCGTGTGTGTGTGTGCGTGTGTGAGTATGTGTGTGTGTCCGTTCGGCTTGCAGAGATAAGAATACGTCCGTGGCAAGAAGCCCCTGAATGTCGTAAGAGGCGACTAATGGGTAGGAGTCGAGAGGTTAAGAGTGTATGTGTGTGTGTGAGTGTGTGTGTGTGTGTGTGTCCGTTCGGCCCGCAGGGATAAGAAACCTCCGTGGCAAGAAGTCCCTGAATGTCGTAACAGGCGACCAATGGGTAGAAGTCGAGAGGTTAAGAGTGTATGTGTGTGTGTGTGTGTGCGTGTGTGTGCGTGTGTGAGTATGTGTGTGTGTTAGTTCGGCTTGCAGAGATAAGAACACGACCGAGGCAAGACATCCCTGCCTAACGTAAGAGGCGACTAATAGGTAGGAGTCGAGAGGTGAAGAGTGTTTGTGTGTGTGTGTGCGTATGTGCGTGTGTGAGTGCGTGTGTGTCTGAGTGTGCGTGTCCGTTTGGCTCACAGAGATAAGAACTCGGCTGTGGCAAGTAGTGCCTGCCTGTCGTAAAAGGCGACTAATGGTTAGGAGTCGAAAGGTGAAGTGTGTATGTGTGTGTGTGTGCGTGTGTTTGTGCGTGTGTGAGTGTGTGTGTGTGCGTGTGTGCGTGCGTGGGTGCGTGTGTGAGTATGTGTGTGTCCGTTCGGCTTGCAGAGATAAGAATACGGCCGAGGCAAGAAGGATCTGCCTCTTCGTATTTGCGAAGTACTTTCGTACTTGATTTAGCAATTCTGGTTGCCCCATTTGTTTCGTTATTGTTAATTCCTGTAATTGTATTCGGATGCCCGAAATTTCCGGGGCCAGTGTGTCGGATTCTGTTCCCTTGGAAGTTTTTCTCTTGGGATTGTTCCTGTAGCTTCCTCGCGATTTTTAAAATAGGTTCTGAGTCGTGATCTCAATTCGTCGACGGTTCCCTTGGGATCTAAGCCGTATTTTTCGGCCTCGCTCTGCAATTCCTCTTTGCAAAGTCGGTTTATTCACGACGTACCTGTTACTGAGTCTGTGTCTTTATCTGTCGGCATGTTATTAATTTTTGCTCGGGCGCCAGTTTGTGATGGGTAGCTCTTTCGGGGCGACAGACTCAGTAAAACACAGGTTTGAAGTAAAAATAAATCTATTAATTTAGTATATCTACAATAAATAAAAATAAAAGGAATTCTACGTTGTATACTTATACAATGAATAAAACTAAAACGAATTCTACTGAATCCCGTAATGAACGAAGTCCTCGGCGAACGTCTATAAAAGAAAAGAAATTAATTAGTACTACTAATAAGAAACGAAATGGGGGAAATCGATCGCGCGCAGATTTATACTCGCTTTCGCTTCAATTCAGCGAAAGCTCCGAATATGCTCGTAAAACAAAATATTTAGCTGTGCAGACCCATGGCAATGTTCAATACACAATGCCGACGGGTTCCGCTTGGCTAAGGACAGAATATGCTCCTCAATACGGAAATCTCTGTGTCCTGGTTGGTTCTGTGCAGATCCGCGGTAATGCTCAATACGCAACACCGATGGGTTCCGCTTGGTTAGGGACAGAGTACGATCCTCAATACGGAACTCTCTCTGTCCAGAATGGCTCGCAGGTTCACTACACCGGCGAGTCAGGGAGCCTAGAGCGCTAGCTACAAGACTGTCCAATTCCGCTATTCACACGCCTTAAATAGCCGTTCTGATTCCCACTTCGCCGTCACGTTGTAGAAGTGGATGCGCAAATATTGACACTCCCACGGTTCGAACTGTTAAACGATCAGAGCATCGTTACAGTGTGTGTGTGCGTGTGTGCGTGTGTGTGTGAGTGTGTGTGTGTCCGTTCGGCTCGCAGAGATAAGAACACGGCCGTGGCAAGAAGTCCCTGCCTGTCGTAGTAGGCGACTAATGAATTGGAGTTGAGAGGTGAAGAGTGTATGTGTGTGTTTGTGTGTGTGTGCGTGTGTTTGTGCCTGTGTGTGTGTGTCCGTTCGGCTCGCAGAGATAAGAATACGTCCGTGGCACGAAGGCCCTGCCTGTCTTAAGAGGCGACTAATGGATAGGAATCGAGAGGTGGAGAGTGTGTGCCTGTACGTGTGCGTGTGCGTGTGTGCCTGTGTGCGTGTGTGTGTGCGTGTGTGAGTGTGTGTGTCCGGTCGGCTCGCATCGATAAGAACACGTCCGTGCCAAGAAGGCCCTGCCTGTCGTAAGCGGCGACTAATGGGTAGGAGTCGAGAGGTGAAGAGTGTATGTGTGTGTGTGCGTGTGTGCGTGTGTGTGCGTGTGTGAGTGTGTGTGAGTGTGTGTGTGTGTGTCCGGTCGGCTCGCAGAGATAAGAACACGACAGAGGCAAGAAAACCCTGCCTAACGTAAGAGGCGACTAATAGGTAGGAGTCGAGAGGTGAAGAGTGTATGTGTGTGTGTGTGCGTGTGGGCGTGTGTGTGTGCGTGTGTGAGTATGTTTGTGTGTCCGCTCGGCTTGCAGAGATAAGAACACGGCCGAGGCAAGTAGGTCCTGCCTGTCGTAAGAGGCGACTAATAGGTAGGAGTCGAGAGGTGAAGAGTGTATGTGTGTATGTGCCTGTGTGCGTGTGTGTGTGTGTGTGTACGTGTGTGAGTATGTGTGTGTGTCCGTTCGGCTTGCAGAGATAAAAACACGGCCGTGGCAAGAAGGCCCTGCCTTTCGTAAGAGGTGACTAATGGGTAGGAGTCGAAAGGTGAAGAGTGTATGTGTGTGTGTGCCTATGTGCGTGTGTGTGCGTGTGTGAGTGTGTGTGTATGTGTGTGTGTCCGTTTGGCTTGCAGAGATAAGAATACGGCCGAGGCAAGAAGGATCTGCCTCTTGTAAGGGGCGACTAATAAGTAGGAGTCGGGAGGTGAAGAGTGTATGTGTGCGTGTGTGCGTGTGTGTGTGCGTGTGTGGGTATGTGTGTGTGTTAGTTCGGCTTGCAGAAATAAGAACACGACCGAGGCAAGAAGGCCCTGCCTATCGTAAGAGGCGACTAATAGGTAGGAGTCGACAGGTAAAGAATGTATTGGTGTGTGCGTGTGTGCGTGTTTGTGTGTGTGTGAGTGTATGTGTGTGTGCGTGTGTGCGTGCGTGTGTGTGTGTGTTTGTGAGTGTGTGTTTGTGTATGTGTGTGTGTGTGTCCCTTCGGCTCGCAGAGATAAGAAAACAGCCGTGGCAAGAAGGCCATGCAAATCGTACGGGGCGACTAATGGGTAGGAGTCGAGAGGTGAAGAGTGGGCGACTAATAAGTAGGAGTCGAGAGGTGAAGAGTGTATGTGTGTGCGTGTGTGCGTGCGTGTATGAGTGTGTGTGTGTGTATGTGTGTGTGTGTGTGTGTCAGTGTGTGTGTGTCCGGTCGCCTCGCAGAGATGAGAACACGGCCGTGGCATGAAGGCCCTGCCAGTCGTAATAGGCGACTAATGGGTAGGAGTCGAGAGGTGAAGAGTGTATGTGTGTGTGTGCGTGTGTGCGTGTGTGTGCATGTGTAAGTGTGTGTGTATGTGTGTGTGTCTGTTTGGCTTGCAAAGATAAGAATACGGCCGAAGCAAGAAGGCCTTGCCTTTTGTAAGGGGCGACTAATAAGTAGGAGTCGAGAGGTGAAGAGTGTATGTGTGTGCCTGTGTGCGTGTGTTTGTGTGTGCGTGTGTGTGTGTGTCCGTTCGGCTTGCAGAGATAAAAATACGGCCGAGTCAAGAAGGACATGCCTCTTGTAATGGGCGACTAATAAGTAGGAGTGGAGAGGTGAAGAGTGTATGTGTGTGTGTGCGTGTGTGCGTGTGTGTGTGCGTGTGTGAGTATATGTGTGTGTCCGTTCGGCTTGCAGAGATAAAAACACGGCCAAGGCAAGAAGGCCCTGCCTGTCGTTAGAGGCGACTAATAGGTAGGAGTCGAAAGGTGGAGAGTGTGTGCGTGTGCGTGTGCGTGTGCGTGTGTGCGTGTGTGTGTCTGCGTGTAAGCGTGCGTGTGTGTGTGAGTGTGTGTGTATGTCCGTTCGGCTCGCGGAGATAAGAACATGGCTGTGGCAAGAAGGCCCTGCCTGTTGTAAGGGGCGACTAACAGGTAGGAGTCGAGAGGTGAAGAGTGTATGTGTGTGTGCGTGTGTGCGTGTGTGTGCGCGTGTGTAAGTATGTGTGTGTGTCCGTTCGGCTTGCAGAGATAAGAATACGTCCGTGGCAAGAAGTCCCTGAATGTGGTAAGAGGCGACTAATGGGTAGGAGTCGAGAGGTTAAGAGTGTATGTGTGTGTGTGTGTGTGTGTGTGTGTGAGTGTGTGTCCGTTCGGCCCGCAGAGATAAGAATACGTCCGTGGCAAGAAGGCCCTGCCTGTCTTAAGAGGCGACTAATGGATAGGAGTCGAGAGGTGGAGAGTGTGTGCGTGTGCGTGTGCGTGTTCGTGTGCGTGTGTGCCTGTGTGCCTGTGTGCGTGTAAGTGTGTGTATGTGTGTGTGTGAGTGTGTGTGTGTGCGGTCGGCTCGCAGAGATAAGAACACGGCCGTGGCAAGAAGGCCCTGCCTGTCGTAAGAGGCGACTATTGGGTAGGAGTCGAGAGGTGAAGAGTGTATGTGTGTGTGTGCGTGTGTGTGTGCGTGTGTGAGTATGTTTGTGTGTCCGTTCGGCTTGCAGAGATAAGAACACGGCCGAGGCAAGAAGGCCCTGCCTGTCGTAAGAGGCGACTAATAGGTAGGAGTCGAGAGGTGAAGAGTGTATGTGTGTGTGTGTGCCTGTGTGCGTGTGTGTGTGTGTGTGCGTGTGTGAGTATGTGTGTGTGTC
>NW_027311886.1:255000-322500 GCF_040954645.1 Diabrotica undecimpunctata
TGTGTGCGTGTGTGCGTGTGTGTGCGTGTGTAAGTATGTGTGTGTGTTAGTTCGGCTTGCAGAGATAAGAACACGGCCGTGGCAAGAAGGCCCTGCCTGTCGTAAGAGGCGACTAATAGGTAGGAGTCGAGAGGTAAAGAGTGTATGTGTGTGTGCGTGTGTGTGCGTGTGTAAGCGTGTGTGTATGTGTGTGTGTCTGTTTGGCTTGCAGGGATAAGAATACGGCCGAGGCAAGAAGGCCCTGCCTCTTGTAATGGGCGAGTAATAAGTAGGAGTCGAGAGGTGAAGAGTGTATGTGTGTGTGTGCGTGTGTGCGTGTGTGTGTGCGTGTGTGAGTATATGTGTGTGTCCGTTCGGCTTGCAGAGATAAGAACATGGCCAAGGCAAGAAGGCCCTGCCTGTCGTTAGAGGCGACTAATAGGTAGGAGTCGAAAGGTGGAGAGTGTAAGTGTGTGTGCGTGTGTGCGTGTGTGTGTGCGTGTGTGAGTATATGTGTGTGTCCGTTCGGCTTGCAGAGATAAGAACATGGCCAAGGCAAGAAGGCCCTGCCTGTCGTTAGAGGCGACTAATAGGTAGGAGTCGAAAGGTGGAGAGTGTGTGCGTGTGCGCGTGCGTGTGCGTGTGTGTGTCTGCGTGTAAGCGTGCGTGTGTGTGAGTGTGTGTGTATGTCCGTTAGGCTCGCGGAGATAGGAACATGGCTGTGGCAAGAAGGCCCTGCCTGTTGTAAGGGGCGACTAATAGGTAGGAGTCGAGAGGTGAAGAGTGTATGTGTGTGTGCGTGTGTGCGTGTGTTTGCGCGTGTGTAAGTATGTGTGTGTGTCCGTTCGGCTTGCAGAGATAAGAATACGTCCGTGGCAAGAAGTCCCTGAATGTGGTAAGAGGCGACTAATGGGTAGGAGTCGAGAGGTTAAGAGTGTATGTGTGTGTGCGTGTAAGTGTGTGTATGTGTGTGTGTGAGTGTGTGTGTGTGTGCGGTCGGCTCGCAGAGATAAGAACACGGCCGTGGCAAGAAGGCCCTGCCTGTCGTAAGAGGCGACTATTGGGTAGGAGTCGAGAGGTGAAGAGTGTATGTGTGTGTGTGCGTGTGTGTGTGCGTGTGTGAGTATGTTTGTGTGTCCGTTCGGCTTGCAGAGACAAGAACACGGCCGAGGCAAGAAGGCCCTGCCTGTCGTAAGAGGCGACTAATAGGTAGGAGTCGAGAGGTGAAGAGTGTATGTGTGTATGTGCCTGTGTGCGTGTGTGTGTGTGTACGTGTGTGAGTATGTGTGTGTGTCCGTTCGGCTTGCAGAGATAAAAACACGGCCGTGGCAAGAAGGCCCTGCCTTTCGTAAGAGGTGACTAATGGGTAGGAGTCGAAAGGTGAAGAGTGTATGTGTGTGTGTGCCTGTGTGCGTGTGTGTGCGTGTGTGAGTGTGTGTGTATGTGTGTGTGTCCGTTTGGCTTGCAGAAATAAGAATACGGCCGAGGCAAGAAGGATCTGCCTCTTGTAAGGGGCGACTAATAAGTAGGAGTCGGGAGGTGAAGAGTGTATGTGTGTGTGTGTGCGTGTGTGCGTGTGTGTGTGCGTGTGTGGGTATGTGTGTGTGTTAGTTCGGCTTGCAGAAATAAGAACACGACCGAGGCAAGAAGGCCCTGCCTATCGTAAGAGGCGACTAATAGGTAGGAGTCGACAGGTGAAGAATGTATTGGTGTGTGCGTATGTGCATGTTTGTGTGTGTGAGTGTATGTGTGTGTGCGTGTGTGCGTGCGTGTGTGTGTGTGTTTGTGAGTGTGTGTTTGTGTATGTGTGTGTGTGTGTCCCTTCGGCTCGCAGAGATAAGAAAACAGCCGTGGCAAGAAGGCCATTCAAATCGTACGGGGCGACTAATGGGTAGGAGTCGAGAGGTGAAGAGTGGGCGACTAATAAGTAGGAGTCGAGAGGTGAAGAGTGTATGTGTGTGCGTGTGTGCGTGCGTGTATGAGTGTGTGTGTGTATGTGTGTGTGTGTCAGTGTGTGTGTGTCCGGTCGCCTCGCAGAGATGAGAACACGGCCGTGGCATGAAGGCCCTGCCTGTCGTAATAGGCGACTAATGGGTAGGAGTCGAGAGGTGAAGAGTGTATGTGTGTGTGTGTGTGCGTGTGTGCGTGTGTGTGCATGTGTAAGTGTGTGTGTATGTGTGTGTGTCTGTTTGGCTTGCAGAGATAAGAAAACGGCCGAGGCAAGAAGGCCTTGCCTTTTGTAAGGGGCGACTAATAAGTAGGAGTCGAGAGGTGAAGAGTGTATGTGTGTGCCTGTGTGCGTGTGTTTGTGTGTGCGTGTGTGTGTGTGTGTCCGTTCGGCTTGCAGAGATAAAAATACGGCCGAGTCAAGAAGGACATGCCTCTTGTAATGGGCGACTAATAAGTAGGAGTCGAGAGGTGAAGAGTGTATGTGTGTGTGTGCGTGTGTGCGTGTGTGTGTGCGTGTGTGAGTATATGTGTGTGTCCGTTCGGCTTGCAGAGATAAAAACACGGCCAAGGCAAGAAGGCCCTGCCTGTCGTTAGAGGCGACTAATAGGTAGGAGTCGAAAGGTGGAGAGTGTGTGCGTGTGCGTGTGCGTGTGCGTGTGTGCGTGTGTGTGTCTGCGTGTAAGCGTGCGTGTGTGTGTGAGTGTGTGTGTATGTCCGTTCGGCTCGCGGAGATAAGAACATGGCTGTGGCAAGAAGGCCCTGCCTGTTGTAAGGGGCGACTAACAGGTAGGAGTCGAGAGGTGAAGAGTGTATGTGTGTGTGCGTGTGTGCGTGTGTGTGCGCGTGTGTAAGTATGTGTGTGTGTCCGTTCGGCTTGCAGAGATAAGAATACGTCCGTGGCAAGAAGTCCCTGAATGTGGTAAGAGGCGACTAATGGGTAGGAGTCGAGAGGTTAAGAGTGTATGTGTGTGTGTGTGTGAGTGTGTGTCCGTTCGGCCCGCAGAGATAAGAATACGTCCGTGGCAAGAAGGCCCTGCCTGTCTTAAGAGGCGACTAATGGATAGGAGTCGAGAGGTGGAGAGTGTGTGCGTGTGCGTGTGCGTGTTCGTGTGCGTGTGTGCGTGTGTGCCTGTGTGCGTGTAAGTGTGTGTATGTGTGTGTGTGAGTGTGTGTGTGTGTGCGGTCGGCTCGCAGAGATAAGAACACGGCCGTGGCAAGAAGGCCCTGCCTGTCGTAAGAGGCGACTATTGGGTAGGAGTCGAGAGGTGAAGAGTGTATGTGTGTGTGTGCGTGTGTGTGTGCGTGTGTGAGTATGTTTGTGTGTCCGTTCGGCTTGCAGAGATAAGAACACGGCCGAGGCAAGAAGGCCCTGCCTGTCGTAAGAGGCGACTAATAGGTAGGAGTCGAGAGGTGAAGAGTGTATGTGTGTGTGTGTGTGCCTGTGTGCGTGTGTGTGTGTGTGTGTGCGTGTGTGAGTATGTGTGTGTGTCCGTTCGGCTTGCAAAGATAAGAACACGGCCGTGGCAAGAAGGCCCTGCCTTTCGTAAGAGGCGACTAATGGGTAGGAGTCGAAAGGTGAAGAGTGTATGTGTGTGTGTGCCTGTGTGCGTGTGTGTGCGTGTGTGAGTGTGTGTGTATATGTGTGTGTCCGTTTGGCTTGCAGAGATAAGAATACGGCCGAGGCAAGAAGGCCCTGCCTGTCTTAAGAGGCGACTAATGGATAGGAGTCGAGAGGTGAAGAGTGTATGTGTGTGTGCGTGTGTGCGTGTGTGTGCATGTGTAAGTGTGTGTGTATATGTGTGTGTGTGTGTGTTTGGCTTGCAGAGATTAGAATACGGCCAAGGCAAGAAGGCCCTGCCTCTTGTAATGGGCGACTAATAAGTAGGAGTTGAGGGGTGAAGAGTGTATGTGTGTGTGTGCGTGTGTGCGTGTGTGTGCGTGTGTAAGTATGTGTGTGTGTTAGTTCGGCTTGCAGAGATAAGAACACGGCCGTGGCAAGAAGGCCCTGCCTGTCGTAAGAGGCGACTAATAGGTAGGAGTCGAGAGGTAAAGAGTGTATGTGTGTGTGTGCGTGTGTGTGCGTGTGTAAGCGTGTGTGTATGTGTGTGTGTCTGTTTGGCTTGCAGGGATAAGAATAGGGCCGAGGCAAGAAGGCCCTGCCTCTTGTAATGGGCGAGTAATAAGTAGGAGTCGAGAGGTGAAGAGTGTATGTGTGTGTGTGCGTGTGTGCGTGTGTGTGTGCGTGTGTGAGTATATGTGTGTGTCCGTTCGGCTTGCAGAGATAAGAACATGGCCAAGGCAAGAAGGCCCTGCCTGTCGTTAGAGGCGACTACTAGGTAGGAGTCGAAAGGTGGAGAGTGTAAGTGTGTGTGCGTGTGTGCGTGTGTGTGTTTGCGTGTGTGTGTCTGCGTGTAAGCGTGCGTGTGTGTGAGTGTGTGTGTTTGTCCGTTCGGCTCGCGGAGATAGGAACATGGCTGTGGCAAGAAGGCCCTGCCTGTTGTAAGGGGCGACTAATAGGTAGGAGTCGAGAGGTGAAGAGTGTATGTGTGTGTGCGTGTGTGCGTGTGTGTGCGCGTGTGTAAGTATGTGTGTGTGTCCGTTCGGCTTGCAGAGATAAGAATACGTCCGTGGCAAGAAGTCCCTGAATGTGGTAAGAGGCGACTAATGGGTAGGAGTCGAGAGGTTAAGAGTGTATGTGTGTGTGTGAGTGTGTGTGTGTCCGTTCGGCCCGCAGAGATAAGAATACGTCCGTGGAAAGAAGGCCCTGCCTGTCTTAAGAGGCGACTAATGGATAGGAGTCGAGAGGTGAAGAGTGTATGTGTGTGTGTGTGCGTGTGTGTGTGCGTGTGTGAGTATGTTTGTGTGTCCGTTCGGCTTGCAGAGATAAGAACACGGCCGAGGCAAGAAGGCCCTGCCTGTCGTAAGAGGCGACTAATAGGTAGGAGGCGAGAGGTGAAAAGTGTATGTGTGTATGTGCCTGTGTGCGTGTGTGTGTGTGTGTGTACGTGTGTGAGTATGTGTGTGTGTCCGTTCGGCTTGCAGAGATAAAAACACGGCCGTGGCAAGAAGGCCCTGCCTTTCGTAAGAGGTGACTAATGGGTAGGAGTCGAAAGGTGAAGAGTGTATGTGTGTGTGCCTATGTGCGTGTGTGTGCGTGTGTGAGTGTGTGTGTATGTGTGTGTGTCCGTTTGGCTTGCAGAGATAAGAATACGGCCGAGGCAAGAAGGATCTGCCTCTTGTAAGGGGCGACTAATAAGTAGGAGTCGGGAGGTGAAGACTGTATGTGTGCGTGTGTGCGTGTGTGTGTGCGTGTGTGGGTATGTGTGTGTGTTAGTTCGGCTTGCAGAAATAAGAACACGACCGAGGCAAGAAGGCCCTGCCTATCGTAAGAGGCTACTAATAGGTAGGAGTCGACAGGTAAAGAATGTATTGGTGTGTGCGTGTGTGCGTGTTTGTGTGTGTGTGAGTGTATGTGTGTGTGCGTGTGTGCGTGCGTGTGTGTGTGTGTTTGTGAGTGTGTGTTTGTGTATGTGTGTGTGTGTGTCCCTTCGGCTCGCAGAGATAAGAAAACAGCCGTGGCAAGAAGGCCATTCAAATCGTACGGGGCGACTAATGGGTAGGAGTCGAGAGGTGAAGAGTGGGCGACTAATAAGTAGGAGTCGAGAGGTGAAGAGTGTATGTGTGTGCGTGTGTGCGTGCGTGTATGAGTGTGTGTGTATGTGTGTGTGTGTGTCAGTGTGTGTGTGTCCGGTCGCCTCGCAGAGATGAGAACACGGCCGTGGCATGAAGGCCCTGCCTGTCGTAATAGGCGACTAATGGGTAGGAGTCGAGAGGTGAAGAGTGTATGTGTGTGTGTGTGCGTGTGTGCGTGTGTGTGCATGTGTAAGTGTGTGTGTATGTGTGTGTGTCTGTTTGGCTTGCAGAGATAAGAAAACGGCCAAGGCAAGAAGGCCTTGCCTTTTGTAAGGGGCGACTAATAAGTAGGAGTCGAGAGGTGAAGAGTGTATGTGTGTGCCTGTGTGCGTGTGTTTGTGTGTGCGTGTGTGTGTGTGTCCGTTCGGCTTGCAGAGATAAAAATACGGCCGAGTCAAGAAGGATCTGCCTCTTGTAAGGGGCGACTAATAAGTAGGAGTCGGGAGGTGAAGAGTGTATGTGTGTGTGTGTGCGTGTGTGCGTGTGTGTGTGCGTGTGTGGATATGTGTGTGTGTTAGTTCGGCTTGCAGAAATAAGAACACGACCGAGGCAAGAGGGCCCTGCCTATCGTAAGAGGCGACTAATAGGTAGGAGTCGACAGGTGAAGAATGTATTGGTGTGTGCGTGTGTGCGTGTTTGTGTGTGTGTGTGAGTGTATGTGTGTGTGCGTGTGTGCGTGCGTGTGTGTGTGCGTTTGTGAGTGTGTGTTTGTGTATGTGTGTGTGTGTCCCTTCGGCTCGCAGAGATAAGAAAACAGCCGTGGCAAGAAGGCCATGCAAATCGTACGGGGCGACTAATGGGTAGGAGTCGAGAGGTGAAGAGTGGGCGACTAATAAGTAGGAGTCGAGAGGTGAAGAGTGTATGTGAGTGCGTGTGTGCGTGCGTGTATGAGTGTGTGTGTGTATGTGTGTGTGTGTCAGTGTGTGTGTGTCCGGTCGCCTCGCAGAGATGAGAACACGGCCGTGGCATGAAGGCCCTGCCTGTCGTAATAGGCGACTAATGGGTAGGAGTCGAGAGGTGAAGAGTGTATGTGTGTGTGTGTGCGTGTGTGCGTGTGTGTGCATGTGTAAGTGTGTGTGTATGTGTGTGTGTCTGTTTGGCTTGCAGAGATAAGAATACGGCCGAGGCAAGAAGGCATTGCCTTTTTTAAGGGGCGACTAATAAGTAGGAGTCGAGAGGTGAAGAGTGTATGTGTGTGTGCCTGTGTGCGTGTGTTTGTGTGTGCGTGTGTGTGTGTGTCCGTTCGGCTTGCAGAGATAAAAATACGGCCGAGTCAAGAAGGACATGCCTCTTGTAATGGGCGACTAATAAGTAGGAGTTGAGAGGTGAAGAGTGTATGTGTGTGTGTGTGCGTGTGTGCCTGTGTGTGCGTGTGTGAGTATGTGTGTGTGTTAGTTCGGCTTGCAGAGATAAGAACACGGCCGTGGCAAGAAGGCGCTGCCTGTCGTAAGAGGCGACTAATGGGTAGGAGTCGAGAGGTGAAGCGTGTATGTGTGTGTGTGTGTCTGTGCAAGTGTGTGTGTGTGTCCGTTCGGCTCGCAGAGATAAGAATACGTCCGTGGCAAGAAGGCCCTGCCTGTCTTAAGAGGCGACTAATGGATAGGAGTCGAGAGGTGAAGAGTGTATGTGTGTGGGTGCGTGTGTGCGTGTGTGTGTGCGTGTGTGAGTATGTGTGTGTGTCCGTTCGGCTTGCAGAGATAAGAACACGGCCAAGGCAAGAAGGCCCTGCCTGTCGTTAGAGGCGACTAATAGGTAGGAGTCGAGAGGTGGAGAGTGTGTGCGTGTGGGTGTGCGTGTGCGTGTGTGCATGTGTGTGTCTGCGTGTAAGCGTGCGTGTGTGTGTGAGTGTGTGTATGTCCGTTCGGCTCGCAGAGATAAGAACATGGCTCTGGCAAGAAGGCCCTGCCTGTTGTAAGGGGCGACTAATAGGTAGGAGTCGAGAGGTAAAGAGTGTATGTGTGTGTGCGTGTGTGCGTGTGTGTGCGCGTGTGTAAGTATGTGTGTGTGTCCGTTCGACTTGCAGAGATAAGAATACGTCCGTGGCAAGAAGTCCCTGAATGTCGTAAGAGGCGACTAATGGGTAGGAGTCGAGAGGTGGAGAGTGTGTGCGTGTGTGTGTGCGTCTGCGTGTGCGTGTGTGCGTGTGTGCCTGTGTGCGTGTATCTGTGTGTGTATGTGTGTGTGAGTGTGTGTGTGTGCGGTCGGCTCGCAGAGATAAGAACACGGCCGTGGCAAGAAGGCCCTGCCTGTCGTAAGAGGCGACTAATGGGTAGGAGTCGAGAGGTGAAGAGTGTATGTGTGTGTGTGTGTGTGTGTGTGTGTGTGTGTGTGTGGGTGTGTGTGTGCGTGTGTGAGTATGTTTGTGTGTCCGTTCGGCTTGCAGAGATAAGAACACGGCCGAGGCAAGAAGGCCCTGCCTGTCGTAAGAGGCGACTAATAGGTAGGAGTCGAGAGGTGAAGAGTGTGTATGTGTGTGTGTGCCTGTGTGCGTGTGTGTGTGTGTGCGTGTGTGAGTATGTGTGTGTGTCCGTTCGGCTTGCAGAGATAAGAACACGGCCGTGGCAAGAAGACCCTGCCTTTCGTAAGAGGCGACTAATGGGTAGGAGTCGAAAGGTGAAGATTGTATGTGTGTGTGTGCCTGTGTGCGTGTGTGTGCGTGTGTGAGTGTGTGTGTATGTGTGTGTGTCCGTTTGGCTTGCAGAGATAAGAATACGGCCGAGGCAAGATGGATCTGCCTCTTGTAAGGGGCGACTAATAAGTAGGAATCGGGAGGTGAAGAGTGTATGAGTGTGTGTGCGTGTGTGCGTGTGTGTGTGTGCGTGTGTGAGTATGTGTGTGTGTTAGTTCGGCTTGCAGAAATAAGAACACGACCGAGGCAAGAAGGCCCTGCCTATCTTAATAGGCGACTAATAGGTAGGAGTCGACAGGTGAAGAATGTATGTGTGTGTGCGTGTTTGTGTGTGTGTAAGTGTATGTGTGTGTGCGTGTGTGCGTGCGTGTGTGTGTGTGTTTGTGAGTGTGTGTGTGTGTATGTGTGTGTGTCCCTTCGGCTCGCAGAGATAAGAAAACAGCCGTGGCAAGAAGGCCATGCAAATCGTACGGGGCGACTAATGGGTAGGAGTCGAGAGGTGAAGAGTGGGCGACTAATAAGTAGGAGTCGAGAGGTGAAGAGTGTATGTGTGTGTGCGTGTATGCGTGTGTGCGTGTGTGTGTGCGTGTGTGAGTATGAGGGTGTGTTAGTTCGGGATGCAGAGATAAGAACACGACCGAGGCAAGAAGGCCCTGCCTAACGTAAGAGGCGACTAATAGGTAGGAGTCGAGAGGTGAAGAGTGTATGTGTGTGTGTGTGTGTGTGTGTGCGTGTGTGTGTGCGTGTGTGAGTATGTTTGGGTGTCCGTTCGGCTTGCAGAGATAGGAACACGGCCGTGGCAAGAAGGCCCTGCCTTTCGTAAGAGGCGACTAATGGGTAGGAGTCGAAAGGTGAAGAGTGTATGTGTGTGTGTGCCTGTGTGCGTGTGTGTGCGTGTGTGAGTGTGTGTGTATGTGTGTGTGTCCGTTTGGCTTGCAGAGATAAGAATACGGCCGAGGCAAGAAAGATCTGTCTCTTGTAAGGGGCGACTAATAAGTAGGAGTCGACAGGTGAAGAATGTATGTGTGTGTGCGTGTGTGCGTGTTTGTGTGTGTGTGAGTGTATGTGTGTGTGCGTGTGTGCGTGCGTGTGTGTGTGTGTTTGTGAGTGTGTGTGTGTGTATGTGTGTGTGTCCCTTCGGCTCGCAGAGATAAGAAAACAGCCGTGGCAAAAAGGCCATGCAAATCGTACGGGGAGACTAATGGGTAGGAGTCGAGAGGTGAAGAGTGGGCGACTAATAAGTAGGAGTCGAGAGGTGAAGAATGAATGTGTGTGCGTGTGTGCGTGCGTGTATGAGTGTGTGTGTGTATGTGTGTGTGTGTCAGTGTGTGTGTGTCCGGTCGCCTCGCAGAGATGAGAACACGGCCGTGGCATGAAGGCCCTGCCTGTCGTAAGAGGCGACTAATGGGTAGGAGTCGAGAGGTGAAGAGTGGGCGACTAATAAGTAGGAGTCGAGAGGTGAAGAATGAATGTGTGTGCGTGTGTGCGTGCGTGTATGAGTGTGTGTGTGTATGTGTGTGTGTGTCAGTGTGTGTGTGTCCGGTCGCCTCGCAGAGATAAGAACACGGCCGTGGCAAGAAGGCCCTGCCTGTCGTAAGAGGCGACTAATGGGTAGGAGTCGAGAGGTGAAGAGTGGGCGACTAATAAGTAGGAGTCGAGAGGTGAAGAGTGTATGTGTGTGTGCGTGTGTGCGTTTGTGCGTGTGTGCGTGTGTGCGTGTGTGTGCGTGTGTGAGTGTGTGTGTATGTGTGTGTGTCCGTTTGGCTTGCAGAGATAAGAATACGGCCGAGGCAAGAAAGATCTGTCTCTTGTAAGGGGCGACTAATAAGTAGGAGTCGGGAGGTGAAGAGTTTATGTATGTGTGTGCGTGTATGCGTGTGTGTGTGCGTGTGTGAGTATGTGTGTGTGTCCGTTCGGCTTGCAGAGATAAGAACACGACCGAGGCAAGAAGGCCCTGCCTAACGTAAGAGGCGACTAATAGGTAGGAGTCGAGAGGTGAAGAGTGTATGTGTGTGTGTGTGTGTGTGCCTGTGTGCCTGTGTGTGCGTGTGGGAGTGTGTGTGTATGTGTGTGTGTCTGTTTGGCTTGCAGAGATAAGAATACGGCCGAGGCAAGAAGGCCTTGCCTTTTGTAAGGGGCGACTAATAAGTAGGAGTCGAGAGGTGAAGAATGTATGTGTGTGTGCCTGTGTGCGTGTGTTTGTGTGTGCGTGTGTGTGTGTGTGCGTGTGTGTGTGTGTCCGTTCGGCTTGCAGAGATAAAAATACGGCCGAGGCAAGAAGGACATGCCTCTTATAATGGGCGACTAATAAGTAGGAGTCGAGAGGTGAAGAGTGTATGTGTGTGTGTGCGTGTGTGCGTGTGTGTGCGTGTGTGAGTATGTGTGTGTGTTAGTTCGGCTTGCAGAGATAAGAACACGGCTGTGGCAAGAAGGCCCTGCCTGTTGTAAGGGGCGACTAATAGGTAGGAGTCGAGAGGTGAAGAGTGTATGTGTGTGTGCGTGTGTGCGTGTGTGTGCGCGTGTGTAAGTATGTGTGTGTGTCCGTTCGGCTTGCAGAGATAAGAATACGTCCGTGGCAAGAAGTCCCTGAATGTCGTAAGAGGCGACTAATGGGTAGGAGTCGAGAGGTGAAGAGTGTATGTGTGTGTGTGCGTGTGTGCGTGTGTGTGCGTGTGTGAGTATGTGTGTGTGTTAGTTCGGCTTGCAGAGATAAGAACACGGCCGTGGCAAGAAGGCCCTGCCTGTCGTAAGAGGCGACTAATGGGTAGGAGTCGAGAGGTGAAGCGTGTATGTGTATGTGTGTGTATGTCCGTTCGGCTCGCAGAGATAAAAACATGGCTGTGGCAAGAAGGCCCTGCCTGTTGTAAGGGGCGACTAATAGGTAGGAGTCGAGAGGTGAAGAGTGTATGTGTGTGTGCGTGTGTGCGTGTGTGTGCTCGTGTGTAAGTATGTGTGTGTGTCCGTTCGGCTTGCAGAGATAAGAATACGTCCGTGGCAAGAAGTCCCTGAATGTCGTAAGAGGCGACTAATGGGTAGGAGTCGAGAGGTGAAGAGTGTATGTGTGTGTGTGCGTGTGTGCGTGTGTGTGCGTGTGTGAGTATGTGTGTGTGTTAGTTCGGCTTGCAGAGATAAGAACACGGCCGTGGCAAGAAGGCCCTGCCTGTCGTAAGAGGCGACTAATGGGTAGGAGTCGAGAGGTGAAGCGTGTATGTGTGTGTGTGTGTGTCTGTGCAAGTGTGTGTGTGTCCGTTCGGCTAGCAGAGATAAGAATACGTCCGTGGCAAGAAGGCCCTGCCTGTCTTAAGAGGCGACTAATGGATAGGAGTCGAGAGGTGAAGAGTGTATGTGTGTGTGCGTGTGTGCGTGTGTGTGCATGTGTAATTGTGTGTGTATGTGTGTGTGTGTGTGTTTGGTTTGCAGAGATTAGAATACGGCCGAGGCAAGAAGGCCCTGCCTCTTGTAATGGGCGACTAATAAGTAGGATTCAAGGGGTGAAGAGTGTTTGTGTGTGTGTGCGTGTGTGCGTGTGTGTGCGTGTTTAAGTATGTGTGTGTGTTAGTTCGGCTTGCAGAGATAATAACACGGCCGTGGCAAGAAGGCCCTGCCTGTCGTAAGAGGCGACTAATGGGTAGGAGTCGAGAGGTAAAGAGTGTATGTGTGTGTGTGCGTGTGTGCGTGTGTGTGTGCGTGTGTAAGTATGTGTGTGTGTGTCCGTTCGGCTTGCAGAGATAAGAACACGGCCAAGGCAAGAAGGCCCTGCCTGTCGTTAGAGGCGGCTAATAGGTAGGAGTCGAGAGGTGGAGAGTGTGTGCGTGTGCGTGTGCGTGTGCGTGTGCGTGTGCGTGTGCGTGTGTGCGTGTGTGTGTCTGCGTGTAAGCGTGCGTGTGTGTGTGAGTGTGTGTGTATGTCCGTTCGGCTCGCAGAGATAAAAACATGGCTGTGGCAAGAAGGCCCTGCCTGTTGTAAGGGGCGACTAATAGGTAGGAGTCGAGAGGTGAAGAGTGTATGTGTGTGTGCGTGTGTGCGTGTGTGTGCGCGTGTGTAAGTATGTGTGTGTGTCCGTTCGGCTTGCAGAGAGAAGAATACGTCCGAGGCAAGAAGTCCCTGAATGTCGTAAGAGGCGACTAATGGGTAGGAGTCGAGAGGTTAAGAGTGTATGTGTGTGTGTGTGTGTGTGTGTGAGTGTGTGTGTGTCCGTTCGGCCCGCAGAGATAAGAATACGTCCGTGGCAAGAAGGCCCTGCCTGTCTTAAGAGGCGACTAATGGATAGGAGTCGAGAGGTGGAGAGTGTGTGTGTGCGTGTGCGTGTGCGTGTGCGTGTGCGTGTGCGTGTGTGCGTGTGTGCCTGTGTGCGTGTAAGTGTGTGTGTGAGTGTGTGTGTGTGCGGTCGGCTCGCAGAGATAAGAACACGGCCGTGGCAAGAAGGCCCTGCCTGTCGTAAGAGGCGACTAATGGGTAGGAGTCGAGAGGTGAAGAGTGTATGTGTGTGTGTGTGTGTGTGCGTGTGTGTGCGCGTGTGTGAGTATGTTTGTGTGTCCGTTCGGCTTGCAGAGATAAGAACACGGCCGAGGCAAGAAGGCCCTGCCTGTCGTAAGAGGCGACTAATAGGTAGGAGTCGAGAGGTGAAGAGTGTATATGTGTGTGTCTGCCTGTGTGCGTGTGTGTGTGTGCGTGTGTGAGTATGTGTGTGTGTCCGTTCGGCTTGCTGAGATAAGAACACGGCCGTGGCAAGAAGACCCTGCCTTTCGTAAGAGGCGACTCTAATGGGTAGGAGTCGAAAGGTGAAGAGTGTATGTGTGTGTGTGTGCCTGTGTGCGTGTGTGTGCGTGTGTGAGTGTGTGTGTATGTGTGTGTGTCCGTTTGGTTTGCAGAGATAAGAATACGGCCGAGGCAAGAAGGATCTGCCTCTTGAAAGGGGCGACTAATAAGTAGGAGTCGGGAGGTGAAGAGTGTATGTGTGTGTGTGCGTGTGTGCGTGTGTGTGTGTGCGTGTGTTAGTATGTGTGTGTTAGTTCAGCTTTCAGAAATAAGAACACGACTGAGGCAAGAAGGCCCTGCCTATCGTAAGAGGCGACTAATAGGTAGGAGTCGACAGGTGAAGAATGTATGTGTGTGTGCGTGTGTGCGTGTTTGTGTGTGTGTGAGTGTATGTGTGTGTGCGTGTGTGCGTGCGTGTGTGTGTGTTTGTGAGTGTGTGTGTGTGTATGTGTGTGTGTCCCTTCGGCTCGCAGAGATGAGAAAACAGCCGTGGCAAGAAAGCCATGCAAATCGTACGGGGCGACTAATGGGTAGGAGTCGAGAGGTGAAGAGTGGGCGACTAATAAGTAGGAGTCGAGAGGTGAAGAGTGTATGTGTGTGTGCGTGTGTGCGTGTGTGTGCGTGTGTGCGTGTGTGTGTGCGTGTGTGAGTATGAGTGTGTGTTAGTTCGGCTTGCAGAGATAAGAACACGACCGAGGCAAGAAGGCCCTGCCTAACGTAAGAGGCGACTAATAGGTAGGAGTCCAGAGGTAAAGAGTGTATGTGTGTGTGTGCGTGTGTGCGTGTGTGTGTGCGTGTGTGAGTATGTGTGTGTGTCCATTCGGCTTGCAGAGATAAGAACACGGCCGAGGCAAGAAGGCCCTGCCTGTCGTAAGAGGCGACTAATAGGTAGGAGCCGAGAGGTGAAGAATGTATGTGTGTGTGTGAGTGTATGAATGTGTGCGTGTGTGCGTGCGTATGTGCGTGTGTGAGTGTGTGAGTGTGTGTGTATGTGTGTGTGTCCCTTTGCTCGCAGAGATAAGCAAACAGCGGTGGCAAGAAGGCCATGCCTGTCGTAAGAGGCGACTAATGGATAGGAGTCAAGAGGTGGAGAGTGTGTGGGTGTGCGTGTGCGTGTGTGTGTATGTGTGTGTGTCCGTTCGGGTTGCAGAGATAAGAGCACGGCCGTGGCAAGAAGTCCCTGCCTGTCGTAAGAGGAGAATAATGGGTAGGAGTCGAGAGGTAAAGAGTGTATGTGTGTCTGTGCGTGTGTGCGTGCGTGTGTGAGTGTGTGTGTGTATGTGTGTGTGTCAGTGTGTGTGTGTCCGGTCGCCTCGCAGAGATGAGAACACAGCCGTGGCAAGAAGGCCCTGCCTGTCGTAAGAGGCGACTAATGGGTAGGAGTCGAGAGGTGAAGAGTGTATGTGTGTGTGTGTGTGCGTGTGTGTGTGTGCGTGTGTGAGTATGTGTGTGTGTCCGTTCGGCTTGCAGAGATAAGAATACGTCCGTGGCAAGAAGCCCCTGAATGTCGTAAGAGGCGACTAATGGGTAGAAGTCGAGAGGTTAAGAGTGTATGTGTGTGTGTGAGTGTGTCTGTGTGTGTGTCCGTTCGGCCCGCAGGGATAAGAAACCTCCGTGGCAAGAAGTCCCTGAATGTCGTAACAGGCGACCAATGGGTAGGAGTCGAGAGGTTAAGAGTGTATGTGTGTGTGTGTGTGCGTGTGTGTGCGTGTGTGAGTATGTGTGTGTGTTAGTTCGGCTTGCAGAGATAAGAACACGACCGAGGCAAGACATCCCTGCCTAACGTAAGAGGCGACTAATAGGTAGGAGTCGAGAGGTAAAGAGTGTATGTGTGTGTGTGCGTGTGTGCGTGTGTGTGTGCGTGTGTGAGTATGTGTGTGTGTCCGTTCGGCTTGCGGAGATAAGAACACGGCCGAGGCAAGAAGGCCCTGCCTGTCGTAAGAGGCGACTAATAGGTAGGAGCCGAGAGGTGAAGAATGTATGTGTGTGTGTGAGTGTATGAATGTGTGCGTGTGTGCGTGCGTATGTGCGTGTGTGAGTGTGTGAGTGTGTGTGTATGTGTGTGTGTCCCTTTGCTCGCAGAGATAAGCAAACAGCGGTGGCAAGAAGGCCATGCCTGTCGTAAGAGGCGACTAATGGATAGGAGTCAAGAGGTGGAGAGTGTGTGCGTGTGCGTGTGCGTGTGTGTGTATGTGTGTGTGTCCGTTCGGGTTGCAGAGATAAGAGCACGGCCGTGGCAAGAAGTCCCTGCCTGTCGTAAGAGGAGAATAATGGGTAGGAGTCGAGAGGTAAAGAGTGTATGTGTGTCTGTGCGTGTGTGCGTGCGTGTGTGAGTGTGTGTGTGTATGTGTGTGTGTCAGTGTGTGTGTGTCCGGTCGCCTCGCAGAGATGAGAACACAGCCGTGGCAAGAAGGCCCTGCCTGTCGTAAGAGGCGACTAATGGGTAGGAGTCGAGAGGTGAAGAGTGTATGTGTGTGTGTGTGTGTGCGTGTGTGTGTGTGTGCGTGTGTGAGTATGTGTGTGTGTCCGTTCGGCTTGCAGAGATAAGAATACGTCCGTGGCAAGAAGCCCCTGAATGTCGTAAGAGGCGACTAATGGGTAGAAGTCGAGAGGTTAAGAGTGTATGTGTGTGTGTGAGTGTGTCTGTGTGTGTGTCCGTTCGGCCCGCAGGGATAAGAAACCTCCGTGGCAAGAAGTCCCTGAATGTCGTAACAGGCGACCAATGGGTAGGAGTCGAGAGGTTAAGAGTGTATGTGTGTGTGTGTGTGTGTGCGTGTGTGTGCGTGTGTGAGTATGTGTGTGTGTTAGTTCGGCTTGCAGAGATAAGAACACGACCGAGGCAAGACATCCCTGCCTAACGTAAGAGGCGACTAATAGGTAGGAGTCGAGAGGTGAAGAGTGTTTGTGTGTGTGTGCGTGTGTGCGTGTGTGAGTGCGTGTGTGTCTGAGTGTGTGTGTCCGTTTGGCTCACAGAGATAAGAACTCGGCTGTGGCAAGTAGTGCCTGCCTGTCTTAAAAGGCGACTAATGGTTAGGAGTCGAAAGGTGAAGTGTGTATGTGTGTGTGTGTGTGTGTGCGTGTGTTTGTGCGTGTGTGCTTGCGTGGGTGCGTGTGTGAGTATGTGTGTGTCCGTTCGGGTTGCAGAGATAAGAACACGGCCGTGGCAAGAAGTCCCTGCCTGTCGTCAGAGGAGAATAATGGGTACTAGTCGAGAGGTGAAGAGTGTATGTGTGTCTGTGCGTGTGTGCGTGCGTGTGTGAGTGTATGTGTGTATGTGTCTGTGTCAGTGTGTGTGTGTCCGGTCGGCTCGCAGAGATGAGAACACGGCCGTGGCAAGAAGGCCCTGCCTGTCGTAAGAGACGACTAATGGGTAGGAGCCGAGTGGTGAAGAGTGTATGTGTGTGTGTGTGTGTGCGTGTGTGCGTGTGTGTGCGTGTGTAAGTGTGTGTGTATGCGTGTGTGTCTGTTTGGCTTGCAGAGATAAGAATACGGCCGAGGCAATAAGTCCATGCCTGTCGTAAGAGCCGACTAATGGGTAGGAGTCGAGAGGTGAAGAGTGTATTTGCATCCGAATGTTTCTTGTCGAAGGAGTCGGGAGGTAAAGAGTGTATGTGTGTGTGCGTGTGTGTGTGCGTGTGTGAGTATGTGTGTGTGTTAGTTCGGCTTGCAGAGATAAGAACACGACCGCGGCAAGAAGGCCCTGCCTATCGTAAGAGGCGACTAAATGGTAGGAGTCGAGAGGTGAAGAGTGTATGTGTGTGTGTGTGTTTGTGCTTGTGTGAGTGTGTGTGTATGAGTGTGTGTGTCTGTTCGGCTTGCAGGGATAAGAATACGACCGTGGCAAGAAGGCCATGCTTGCTGTAAGGAGCGACTAATTGGTAGGAGTCGAGAGATGAAGAGTGTATGTGTGTGAGTGTGTGTTCGTTTGTGTGTGCGTGTGTAAGTGTGTGTGTATGTATGTGTGTGTCCGTTCGGCTCGCAGAGATTAGAATACGGCCGAGGCAAGAACGACATGCCTGTCGTAATGGGCGACTAATGGGTAGGAGTCGAAAGTTGAAGAATGTATGTGTGTGTGTGTGCGTGTGTGCGTGTGTTTGTGCGTGTGTGAGTGTGTGTGTGTGCGTGTGTGCGTGCGTGTGTGTGAGTGAGTGTATTTGTTCGGCTTGCAGAGATAAGAACACGCCTGGGGCAAGAAGGCCCTGCCTCTCGTAAGAGGCGACTAAAAGGTAGGAGTCGAGAGGTGAAGAGTGTATGTGTGTGTGTGTGAGTGTGTGTGTGTGTGTCCGCTCGGCTCGCAGAGATAAGAATACGGCCGTGGCAAGAAGGCCCTGCCTGTCTTAAGAGGCGACTAATAGATAGGAGTCGAGAGGTGGAGAGTGTGTGCGTGTGCGTGTGCTTGTGCGTGTGCGTGTGCGTGGGTGCGTGTTTGTGCGTGTGTGAGTGCGTGTGTGTGTGAGTGTGTGTGTCCGTTTGGCTCACAGAGATAAGAACTCGGCTGTGGCAAGTAGTGCCTGCCTGTCGTAAAAGGCGACTAATGGTTAGGAGTCGAAAGGTGAAGTGTGTATGTGTGTGTGTGTGTGCGTGTGTTTGTGCGTGTGTGAGTGTGTGTGTGTGTGCGTGTGTGCGTGCGTGGGTGCGTGTGTGAGTATGTGTGTGTCCGTTCGGCTTGCAGAGATAAGAATACGGCCGAGGCAAGAAGGATCTGCCTCTTGTAAGGGGCGTGTGTGTGTCCCTTCGGCTCGCAGAGATAAGAAAACAGCCGTGGCAAGAAGGCCATGCAAATCGTACGGGGCGACTAATGGGTAGGAGTCGAGAGGTGAAGAGCGGGCGACTAATAAGTAGGAGTCGAGAGGTGAAGAGTGTATGTGTGTGTGCGTGTGTGCGTGTGTGTGCGTGTGTGAGTATGTGTGTGTGTTAGTTCGGCTTGCAGAGATAAGAACACGACCGAGGCAAGAAAGCCCTGCCTAACGTAAGAGGCGACTAATAGGTAGGAGTCGAGAGGTGAAGAGTGTTTGTGTGTGTGTGTGCGTGTGTGAGTATGTGTGTGTCCGTTCGACTTGCAGAGATAAGAACACGGCCGAGGCAAGAAGGTCCTGCCTGTCGTAAGAGGCGACTAATAGGTAGGAGTCGAGAGGTGAAGAATGTATGTGTGTGTGAGTGTATAAGTGTGTGCGTGTGTGCGTGCGTGTGTGCGTGTGTGTGTGTGAGTGTGTGTGTATGTGTGTGTGTCCCTTCGCTCGCAGAGATAAGAAAACAGCGGTGGCAAGAAGGCCATGCCTGTCGTAAGGGGCGACTATTGGATAGGAGTCGAGAGGTAAAGAGTGTGTGCGTGTGCGTGTGCGTGTGCGTGTGCGTGTGTGAGTATGTGTGTGTGTCCGTTCGGGTTGCAGAGATAAGAACACGGCCGTGGCAAGAAGTTCCTGCCTGTCGTAAGAGGAGAATAATGGGTACTAGTCGAGAGGTGAAGAGTGTATGTGTGTCTGTGCGTGTGTGCGTGCGTGTGTGAGTGTGTGTGTCTATGTGTCTGTGTCAGTGTGTGTGTGTCCGGTCGGCTCGCAGAGATGAGAACACGGCCGTGGCAAGAAGGCCCTGCCTGTCGTAAGAGACGACTAATGGGTAGGAGTCGAGAGGTGAAGAGTGTATTTGCATCCGAATGTTTCTTGTCGAAGTGTGTGTTCCACTTTCGTACTTGATTTAGCAATTCTGGTTGCCTAATTTGTTTCGTTATTGTTAATTCCTGTAATTGTATTCGGATGCCCGAAATTTCCTGGTCCAGTGTGTCGGATTCTGTTCCCTTGGAAGTTTTTTCTCTTGGGATTGTTCCTGTAGCTTCCTCGCGATTTTTAAAATAGGTTCTGAGTCGTGTTCTCAATTCGTCGACTGTTCCCTTGGGATCTAAGCCGAATTTTTCGGCCTCGCTCTGCAATTCCTCTTTGCAAAGTCGGTTTATCCACGACGTACCTGTTACTGAGTCTGTGTCTTTATTTGTCGGCATGTTATTAATTTTTGCTCGGGCGCCAGTTTGTGATGGGTAGCTCTTTCGGGGCGACAGACTCAGTAAAACACAGGTTTGAAGTAAAAATAAATCTATTAATTTAGTATATCTACAATAAATAAAAATAAAAGGAATTCTACGTTGTATACTTATACAATGAATAAAACTAAAACGAATTCTACTGGATCCCGTGATGAACGAAGTCCTCGGCGAACGTCTATAAAAGAAAAGAAATTAATTAGTACTACTAATAAGAAACGAAATGGGGGAAATCGATCGCGCGCAGATTTATACTCGCTTTCGCTTCAATTCAGCGAAAGCTCCGAATATGCTCGCAAAACAAAATATTTAGCTGTGCAGACCCATGGCAATGTTCAATACACAATGCCGACGGGTTCCGCTTGGCTAAGGACAGAATATGCTCCTCAATACGGAAATCTCTCTGTCCCGGTTGGTTCTGTGCAGATCCGCGGTAATGCTCAATACGCAACACCGATGGGTTCCGCTTGGTTAAGGACAGAGTACGATCCTCAATACGGAACTCTCTCTGTCCAGAATGGCTCGCAGGTTCACTACACCGGCGAGTCAGGGAGCCTAGAGCGCTAGCTACAAGACTGTCTAATTCCGCTATTCACACGCCTTAAATAGCCGTTCTGATTCCCACTTCGCCGTCACGTTGTAGAAGTGGATGCGCAAATATTGACACTCCCACGGTTCGAACTGTTAAACGATCAGAGCATCGTTACAGTGTGTGTGTGCGTGTGCGTGTGTGTGTGAGTGTGTGTGTGTCCGTTCGGCTCGCAGAGATAAGAACACGGCCGTGGCAAGAAGTCCCTGCCTGTCGTAGTAGGCGACTAATGAATTGGAGTTGAGAGGTGAAGAGTGTATGTGTGTGTTTGTGTGTGTGTGCGTGTGTTTGTGCGTGTGTGTGTGTGTCCGTTCGGCTCGCAGAGATAAGAATACGTCCGTGGCACGAAGGCCCTGCCTGTCTTAAGAGGCGACTAATGGATAGGAATCGAGAGGTGGAGAGTGTGTGCCTGTACGTGTGCGTGTGCGTGTGTGCCTGTGTGCGTGTGTGTGTGTGCGTGTGTGAGTGTGTGTGTCCGGTCGGCTCGCATCGATAAGAACACGTCCGTGCCAAGAAGGCCCTGCCTGTCGTAAGCGGCGACTAATAGGTAGGAGTCGAGAGGTGAAGAGTGTTTGTGTGTGTGTGTGCGTGTGTGAGTATGTGTGTGTCCGTTCGACTTGCAGAGATAAGAACACGGCCGAGGCAAGAAGGTCCTGCCTGTCGTAAGAGGCGACTAATAGGTAGGAGTCGAGAGGTGAAGAATGTATGTGTGTGTGAGTGTATAAGTGTGTGCGTGTGTGCGTGCGTGTGTGCGTGTGTGTGTGTGAGTGTGTGTGTATGTGTGTGTGTCCCTTCGCTCGCAGAGATAAGAAAACAGCGGTGGCAAGAAGGCCATGCCTGTCGTAAGGGGCGACTATTGGATAGGAGTCGAGAGGTAAAGAGTGTGTGCGTGTGCGTGTGCGTGTGCGTGTGTGAGTATGTGTGTGTGTCCGTTCGGGTTGCAGAGATAAGAACACGGCCGTGGCAAGAAGTTCCTGCCTGTCGTAAGAGGAGAATAATGGGTACTAGTCGAGAGGTGAAGAGTGTATGTGTGTCTGTGCGTGTGTGCGTGCGTGTGTGAGTGTGTGTGTCTATGTGTCTGTGTCAGTGTGTGTGTGTCCGGTCGGCTCGCAGAGATGAGAACACGGCCGTGGCAAGAAGGCCCTGCCTGTCGTAAGAGACGACTAATGGGTAGGAGTCGAGAGGTGAAGAGTGTATTTGCATCCGAATGTTTCTTGTCGAAGTGTGTGTTCCAATTTCGTACTTGATTTAGCAATTCTGGTTGCCCCATTTGTTTCGTTATTGTTAATTCCTGTAATTGTATTCGGATGCCCGAAATTTCCTGGGCCAGTGTGTCGGATTCTGTTCCCTTGGAAGTTTTTCTCTTGGGATTGTTCCTGTAGCTTCCTCGGGATTTTTAAAATAGGTTCTGAGTCGTGATCTCAATTCGTCGACGGTTCCCTTGGGATCTAAGCCGTATTTTCGGCCTCGTTTTGCAATTCCTCTTTGCAAAGTCGGTTTATCCACGACGTACCTGTTACTGAGTCTGTGTCTTTATCTGTCGGCATGTTATTAATTTTTGCTCGGGCGCCAGTTTGTGATGGGTAGCTCTTTCGGGGCGACAGACTCAGTAAAACACAGGTTTGAAGTAAAAATAAATCTATTAATTTAGTATATCTACAATAAATAAAAATAAAAGGAATTCTACGTTGTATACTTATACAATGAATAAAACTAAAACGAATTCTACTGGATCCCGTGATGAACGAAGTCCTCGGCGAACGTCTATAAAAGAAAAGAAATTAATTAGTACTACTAATAAGAAACGAAATGGGGGAAATCGATCGCGCGCAGATTTATACTCGCTTTCGCTTCAATTCAGCGAAAGCTCCGAATATGCTCGCAAAACAAAATATTTAGCTGTGCAGACCCATGGCAATGTTCAATACACAATGCCGACAGGTTCCGCTTGGCTAAGGACAGAATATGCTCCTCAATAGGGAAATCTCTCTGTCCCGGTTGGTTCTGTGCAGATCCGCGGTAATGCTCAATACGCAACACCGATGGGTTCCGCTTGGTTAGGGACAGAGTACGATCCTCAATACGGAACTCTCTCTGTCCAGAATGGCTCGCAGGTTCACTACACCGGCGAGTCAGGGAGCCTAGAGCACTAGCTACAAGACTGTCTAATTCCGCTATTCACACGCCTTAAATAGCCGTTCTGATTCCCACTTCGCCGTCACGTTGTAGAAGTGGATGCGCAAATATTGACACTCCCACGGTTCGAACTGTTAAACGATCAGAGCATCGTTAGAGTGTGTGTGTGCGTGTGTGCGTGTGTGTGTGAGTGTGTGTGTGTCCGTTCGGCTCGCAGAGATAAGAACACGGCCGTGGCAAGAAGTCCCTGCCTGTCGTAGTAGGCGACTAATGAATTGGAGTTGAGAGGTGAAGAGTGTATGTGTGTGTTTGTGTGTGTGTGCGTGTGTTTGTGCCTGTGTATGTGTGTCCGTTCGGCTCGCAGAGATAAGAATACGTCCGTGGCACGAAGGCCCTGCCTGTCTTAAGAGGCGACTAATGGATAGGAATCGAGAGGTGGAGAGTGTGTGCCTGTACGTGTGCGTGTGCGTGTGTGCCTGTGTGCGTGTGTGTGTGCGTGTGTGAGTGTGTGTGTCCGGTCGGCTCGCATCGATAAGAACACGTCCGTGCCAAGAAGGCCCTGCCTGTCGTAAGCGGCGACTAATGGGTAGGAGTCGAGAGGTGAAGAGTGTATGCGTGTGTGTGCGTGTGTGCGTGTGTGTGCGTGTGTGAGTGTGTGTGAATGTGTGTGTGTGTCCGGTCGGCTCGCAGAGATAAGAACACGACAGAGGCAAGAAAACCCTGCCTAACGTAAGAGGCGACTAATAGGTAGGAGTCGAGAGGTGAAGAGTGTATGTGTGTGTGTGCGTGTGGGCGTGTGTGTGTGCGTGTGTGAGTATGTGTGTGTCCGCTCGGCTTGCAGAGATAAGAACACGGCCGAGGCAAGTAGGTCCTGCCTGTCGTAAGAGGCGACTAATAGGTAGGAGTCGAGAGGTGAAGAATGTATGTGTGTGTGTGAGTGTATAAGTGTGTGCGTCTGTGCGTGCGTGTGTGCGTGTGTGTGTGTGAGTGTGTGTGTATGTGTGTGTGTCCCTTCGCTCGCAGAGATAAGAAAACAGCGGTGGCAAGAAGGCCATGCCTGTCGTAAGAGGAGACTAATGGATAGGAGTCGGGAGGTGGACAGTGTGTGCGTGTACGTGTGCGTGTGCGTGTGTGCCTGTGTGCGTGTGTGTGTGCGTGTGTGAGTGTGTGTGTGTCCGGTCGGCTCGCATCAATATGAATACGTCCGTGCCAAGAAGGCCCTGCCTGTCGTAAGCGGCGACTAATGGGTAGGAGTCGAGAGGTAAAGAGTGTATGTGTGTGTGTGCGTGTGTGCGTGTGTGTGCGTGTGTGAGTGTGTGTGTGTGTGTCCGGTCGGCTCGCAGAGATAAGAACACGGCTGTGGAAAGAAGGCCCTGCCTGTCTTAAGAGGCGACTAATGGATAGGAATCGAGAGGTGGAGAGTGTGTGCGTGTACGTGTGCGTGTGCGTGTGTGCCTGTGTGAGTGTGTGTGTGCGTGTGTGAGTGTGTGTGTGTCCTGTCGGCTCGCATCGATAAGAACACGTCTGTGCCAAGAAGGCCCTGCCTGTCTTAAGCGGCGACTAATGGGTAGGAGTCGAGAGGTAAAGAGTGTATGTGTGTGTGTGCGTGTGTGCGTGTGTGTGCGTGTGTGTGCGTGTGTGTAAGTGTGTGTGTGTCCGTTCGCAGAGATAAGAACACGGCCGTGGCAAGAAGTCCCTGCCTGTCGTAGTAGGCGACTAATGAATTGGAGTCGAGAGGTGAAGAGTGTATGTGTGTGTTTGTGTGTGTGCGTGTGTTTGTGCGTGTGTGCGTGTGTGTGTGTGTCCGTTCGGCTCGCAGAGATAAGAATACGCCCGTGGCACGAAGGTCCTGCCTGTCTGAAGAGGCGACTAATGGATAGGAATCGAGAGGTGGAGAGTGTGTGCATGTGCGTGTGCGTGTGTGCGTGTGTGCCTGTGTGCATGTGTTTGTGTGTGCGTTTGTGTGTGTGTCCGTTCAGCTTGCAGAAATAAGAACACGGCCGTGGCAAGAAGTCCCTGCCTGTCGTAGGAGGAGGATAATGGGTAGGAGTCGAGAGGTGAAGAATGTATGTGTGTGTGTGAGTGTATAAGTGTGTGCGTCTGTGCGTGCGTGTGTGCGTGTGTGTGTGTGAGTGTGTGTGTATGTGTGTGTGTCCCTTCGCTCGCAGAGATAAGAAAACAGCGGTGGCAAGAAGGCCATGCCTGTCGTAAGAGGAGACTAATGGATAGGAGTCGGGAGGTGGAGAGTGTGTGCGTGTACGTGTGCGTGTGCGTGTGTGCGTGTGTGCCTGTGTGCGTGTGTTTGTGTGTGCGTGTGTGTGTCCGGTCGGCTCGCAGAAATGAGAACACGGCCGTAGCAAGAAGGCCTTGCCTGTCGTAAGAGGCGACTTATGGGTAGGAGTCGAGAGGTGAAGAGGGTATGTGTGTGTGTGTGTGCGTGTGTGTGTGTATCCGTTCGGCTTGCAGAGATGAGAATACGTCCATGGCAAGAAGGCCCTGCCTGTCTTAAGAGGCGACTAATGGAAAGGAGTCGAGAGTTGGAGAGTGTGTGCGTGTGCGTGTACGTGTGCGTGTGTGCGTGTGTGCCTGTGTGCGTGTGTTTGTGTGTTCGTGTGTGTGTCCGGTCGGCTCGCAGAAATGAGAACACGGCCGTAGCAAGAAGGCCTTGCCTGTCGTAAGAGGCGACTTATGGGTAGGAGTCGAGAGGTGAAGAGGGTATGTGTGTGCGTGTGTGAGTGTGTGTGTGTCCGGTCGGCTCGCATCAATATGAATACGTCCGTGCCAAGAAGGCCCTGCCTGTCGTAAGCGGCGACTAATGGGTAGGAGTCGAGAGGTAAAGAGTGTATGTGTGTGTTTGTGTGTGTGCGTGTGTTTGTGCGTGTGTGCGTGTGTGTGTGTATCTGTTCGGCTCGCAGAGATAAGAATGTGTCCGTGGCAAGAAGGCCCTGCCTGTCTTAAGAGGCGACTAATGGAAAGGAGTCGAGAGTTGGAGAGTGTGTGCGTGTGCGTGTACGTGTGCGTGTGTGCGTGTGTGCCTGTGTGCGTGTGTTTGTGTGTGCGTGTGTGTGTCCGGTCGGCTCGCAGAAATGAGAACACGGCCGTAGCAAGAAGGCCTTGCCTGTCGTAAGAGGCGACTTATGGGTAGGAGTCGAGAGGTGAAGAGGGTATGTGTGTGTGTGTGTGTGCGTGTGTGTGTGTATCCGTTCGGCTTGCAGAGATGAGAATACGTCCATGGCAAGAAGACCCTGCCTGTCTTAAGAGGCGACTAATGGATAGGAGTCGAGAGGTGGAGAGTGTGTGCGTGTGCGTGTGCATGTGCGTGTGTGCGTGTGTGCCTGTGTGCGTGTGTTTGTGTGCGCGTGTGTGTGTGTGTGTCCTTTCGGCTTTCAGAGATAAGAACACGGCTGTGGCAAGAAGTTCCTGCCTGTCGTAGGAGGCGACTAATGGGTAGGAGTTCGAGAGGTGAAGAGTGTATGTGTGTGTGTGCGTGTGTGCGTGTGTGCGTGTGTTTGTGCATGTGTGAGTGTTTGTGTGTGTATGTGTGCGTGTGTGCGTGGGTGTGTGTGTAAGTGTGTGTGTCCGTTCGGCTTGCAAAGATAAGAATACGGCCGAGTCAAGAAGGCCCTGCCGGTCTTAAGAGGTGACAAATGGATAGGAGTCGAGAGGTGGAGAGTGTGTGCGTGTGCGTGTGCCTGTGCGTGTGTGTGTGTCTGCGTGTGAGCGTGCATGTGTGTGTGAGTGTGTGTGTATGACCGTTCCGCTCGCAGAGATAAGAACATGGCCGTGGCAAGAAGGCCCTGCCTGTCGTAAGAGGCGACTAATGGGTAGGAGTCGAAAGGTGAAGAGTGTATGTGTGTGTGTGCGTGTGTGCGTGTGTGTGTGCGTGTGTGAGTGTGTGTGTATGTGTGTGTGTCCGTCAGGCTTGCAGAGATAATAATACGGCCAAGGCAAGAAGACCCTGCCTGTTGTAAGGGGCGACTAATAGGTTGGAGTTGAGAGGTGAAGAGTGTATGTGTGTGTGTGTGTGCGTGTGTGCGTGTGTGTGTGCGTGTGTGAGTATGTGTGTGTCCGTTCGTCTTGCAGAGATAAGAATACGTCCGTGGCAAGAAGTCCCTGAATGTCGTAAGAGGCCACTAATGGGTAGGAGTCGAGAGGTTAGGAGTGTATGTGTGTGTATGAGTGTGTGTGTGTGTCCGTTCAGCCCGCAGAGATAATAATACGTCCGTGGCAAGAAGGCCCTGCCTGTCTTAAGAGGCGACTAATGGATAGGAGTCGAGAGGTGAAGAGTGTATGTGTGTGTGCGTGTGTGCGTGTGTGTGTGCGTGTATGAGTATGTGTGTGTGTTAGTTCGGCTTGCAGAGATAAGAACTTGACTGAGGCAAGAAGGCCCTGCCTATCGTAAGAGGCGACTAATAGGTAGGAGTTGAGAGGTGAAGATTGTATGTGTGTGTGTGCGTGTGTGCGTGTGTGTGTGCGTGTGTGAGTATGTGTGTGTGTCCGTTCGGCTTGCAGAGATAAGAACACGGCCGAAGCAAGAAGGCCCTGCCTGTCGTAAGAGGCGACTAATGGGTAGGAGTCGAGAGGTAAAGAGTGTATGTGTGTGTGTGCATGTGTGCGTGTGTGTGTGCGTGTGTGAGTGTGTGTGTATGTGTGTGTGTCCGTGAGGCTTGCAGAGATAAGAATACGGCCAAGGCAAGAAGACCCTGCCTGTTGTAAGGGGCGACTAATAGGTAGGAGTCAAGAGGTAAAGAGTGTATGTGTGTGTGTGCGTGTGTGTGTGTGTGTGCGTGTGTGAGTATGTGTGTGTGTTAGTTAGGCTTGCAGAGATAAGAACACGACCGAGGCAAGAAAGCCCTGCCTAACGTAAGAGGCGACTAATAGGTAGGAGTCGAGAGGTGAAGAATGTATGTGTGTGTGCGTGTGTGCGTGTATGTGTGTGTGCGTGTGTGCGTGTGTGCGTGTGTGTGTGTGCGTGTGTGCGTTCGTGTTTGCGTGTGTGTGTGTTTTTGTGAGTGTGTGTGTGTGTGTATGTGTGTGCGTCTTCGGCTCGCAGAGATAAGAAAACAGCCGTGGCAAGAAGGTCATGCCTGTCGTAAGAGGCGACTAATGGATAGGAGTCAAGAGGTGGAGAGTGTGTGCGTGTGCGTGTGCGTGTGTGAGTATGTGTGTGTGTCCGTTCGGGTTGCAGAGATAAGAACATGGCCGTGGCAAGAAGGCCCTGCCTGTCGTAAGAGGCGACTAATGGGTAGGAGTCGAGAGGTAAAGAGTGTATGTGTGTGTGTGTGCATGTGTGCGTGTGTGTGTGCGTGTGTGAGTGTGTGTGTATGTGTGTGTGTCCGTGAGGCTTGCAGAGATAAGAATACGGCCAAGGCAAGAAGACCCTGCCTGTTGTAAGGGGCGACTAATAGGTAGGAGTCAAGAGGTAAAGAGTGTATGTGTGTGTGTGCGTGTGTGTGTGTGTGTGCGTGTGTGAGTATGTGTGTGTGTTAGTTAGGCTTGCAGAGATAAGAACACGACCGAGGCAAGAAAGCCCTGCCTAACGTAAGAGGCGACTAATAGGTAGGAGTCGAGAGGTGAAGAGTGTTTGTGTGTGTGTGTGCGTGTGTGTGCGTGTGTGAGTATGTGTGTGTGTTAGTTCGGCTTGCAGAGATAAGAACACGACCGAGGCAAGAAAGCCCTGCCTAACGTAAGAGGCGACTAATAGGTAGGAGTCGAGAGGTGAAGAGTGTTTGTGTGTGTGTGTGCGTGTGTGAGTATGAGTGTGTGTCCGTTCGGCTTGCAGAGATAAGAACACGGCCGAGGCAAGAAGGCCCTGCCTGTCGTAAGAGGCGACTAATAGGTAGAAGTCGAGAGGTGAAGAATGTATGTGTGTGTGTGAGTGTATGAGTGTGTGCGTGTGTGCGTGCGTGTGTGCGTGTGTGTGTGTAAGTGTGTGTGTGTATGTGTGTGTGTCCCTTCGCTCGCAGAGATAAGAAAACAGCGGTGGCAAGAAGGCCATGCCTGTCGTAAGAGGCGACTAATGGATAGGAGTCAAGAGGTGGAGAGAGTGTGCGTGTGCGTGTGCGTGTGCGTGTGTGTGTGCGTGTGTGAGTATGTGTGTGTCTCCGTTCGGGTTGCAGAGATAAGAGCACGGCCATGGCAAGAAGTCCCTGCCTGTCGTAAGAGCAGAATAATGGGTGGGAGTCGAGAGTTGAAGAGTGTGTGTGTGTCTGTGCGTGTGTGCGTGCGTGTGTGCGTGTGTGTGTGTGAGTGTGTGTGTGTATTTGTGTGTGTCCCTTCGCTCGCAGAGATAAGAAAACAGCGGTGGCAAGAAGGCCATGCCTGTCGTAAGAGGCGACTAATGGATAGGAGTCAAGAGGTGGAGAGTGTGTGCGTGTGCGTGTGCGTGTGTGAGTATGTGTGTGTGTCCGTTCGGGTTGCAGAGATAAGAACATGGCCGTGGCAAGAAGGCCCTGCCTGTCGTAAGAGGCGACTAATGGGTAGGAGTCGAGAGGTAAAGAGTGTATGTGTGTGTGTGTGTGCGTGTGTGCGTGTGTGTGTGCGTGTGTGAGTGTGTGTGTATGTGTGTGTGTCCGTGAGGCTTGCAGAGATAAGAATACGGCCAAGGCAAGAAGACCCTGCCTGTTGTAAGGGGCGACTAATAGGTAGGAGTCAAGAGGTGAAGAGTGTATGTGTGTGTGTGCGTGTGTGTGTGTGCGTGTGTGAGTATGTGTGTGTGTCCGTTCGGCTTGCAGAGATAAGAATACGTCCGTGGCAAGAAGTCCCTGATGTCGTAAGAGGCGACTAATGGGTAGGAGTCGAGAGGTTAAGAGTGTATTTGTGTGTGTGTGAGTGTGTGTGTGTATCCGTTCGGCCCGCAGACATAAGAATACGTCCGTGGCAAGAAGGCCCTGCCTGTCTTAAGAGGCGACTAATGGATAGGAGACGAGAGGTGAAGAGTGTGTGCGTGTGCGTATGCGTGTGCGTGTGTGCGTGTGTGCGTGTGTGTGTGCGTGTGTGAGTATGTGTGTGTGTTAGTTCGGCTTGCAGAAATAAGAACACGACCGAGGCAAGAAGGCCCTGCCTATCGTAAGAGGCGACTAATAGGTAGGAGTCGAGAGATGAAGAGTGTATGTGTGTGTGTGCGTGTGTGCGTGTGTGTGTGCGTGTGTGAGTATGTTTGTGTGTCCGTTCGGCTTGCAGAGATAAGAACACGGCCGAGGCAAGAAGGCCCTGCCTGTCGTAAGAGGCGACTAATAGGTAGGAGTCGAGAGGTGAAGAGTGTATGTGTGTATGTGCCTGTGTGCGTGTGTGTGTGTGTGCGTGTGTGAGTATGTGTGTGTGTCCGTTCGGCTTGCAGAGATAAGAACACGGCCGTGGCAAGGAGGCCCTGCCTTTCGTAAGAGGCGACTAATGGGTAGGAGTCGAAAGGTGAAGAGTGTATGTGTGTGTGTGCCTGTGTGCGTGTGTGTGTGCGTGTGTGAGTATGTGTGTGTGTTAGTTCGGATTGCAGAAATAAGAACACGACCGAGGCAAGAAGGCCCTGCCTATCGTAAGAGGCGACTAATAGGTAGGAGTCGACAGGTGAAAAATGTATGTGTGTGTGCGTGTGTGCGTGTTTCTGTGTGTGAGTGTATGTGTGTGTGCGTGTGTGCGTGCGTGTGTGTGTGTATTTGTGAGTGTGTGTGTGTGTGTGTATGTGTGTGTGTCCATTCGGCTCGCAGAGATAAGAAAACAGCCGTGGCAAGAAGGCCATGCAAATCGTACGGGGCGACTAATGGGTAGGAGTCGAGAGGTGAAGAGTGGGCTACTAATAAGTAGGAGTCGAGAGGTGAAGAGTGTATGTGCGTGTGTGCGTGTGTGTGTGCGTGTGTGAGTATGAGTGTGTGTCCGTTCGGCTTGCAGAGATAAGAACACGGCCGAGGCAAGAAGGCCCTGCCTGTCGTAAGAGGCGACTAATAGGTAGGAGTCGAGAGGTGAAGAATGTATGTGTGTGTGTGTGAGTGTATGAGTGTGTGCGTGTGTGCGTGCGTGTGTGCGTGTGTGTGTGTGAGTGTGTGTGTATGTGTGTGTGTCCCTTCGCTCGCAGAGATAAGAAAACAGCGGTGGCAAGAAGGCCATGCCTCTCGTAAGAGGCGACTAATGGATAGGAGTCAAGAGGTGGAGAGAGTGTGCGTGTGCGTGTGCGTGTGCGTGTGCGTGTGCGTGTCCGTTCGGGTTGCAGAGATAAGAGCACGGCCGTGGCAAGAAGTCCCTGCCTGTCGTAAGAGCAGAATAATGGGTGGGAGTCGAGAGGTGAAGAGTGTGTGTGTGTCTGTGCGTGTGTGCGTGCGTGTGCATGTGTAAGTGTGTGTGTATGTGTGTGTGTCTGTTTGGCTTGCAGAGATAAGAATACGGCCGAGGCAAGAAGGCCTTGCCTTTTGTAAGGGGCGAGTAATAAGTAGGAGTCGAGAGGTGAAGAGTGTATGTGTGTGTGCCTGTGTGCCTGTGTTTGTGTGTGCGTGTTTGTGTGTGTGCGTGTGTGTGTGTGTGTGTCAGTGTGTGTGTGTCCGGTCGCCTCGCAGAGATGAAAACACGGCCGTAGCAAGTAGGCCCTGCCTGTCGTAAGAGGCGACTAATGGGTAGGAGTCGAGAGGTGAAGAGTGTATGTGTGTGTGTGCGTGTGTGCGTGTGTGTGCATGTGTAAGTGTGTGTGTATGTGTGTGTGTCTGTTTGGCTTGCAGAGATAAGAATACGGCCGAGGCAAGAAGGCCTTGCCTTTTGTAAGGGGCGAGTAATAAGTAGGAGTCGAGAGGTGAAGAGTGTATGTGTGTGTGCCTGTGTGCCTGTGTTTGTGTGTGCGTGTTTGTGTGTGTGCGTGTGTGTGTGTGTGTGTCCGTTCGGCTTGCAGAGATAAAAATACGGCCGAGGCAAGAAGGACATGCCTCTTGTAATGGGCGACTAATAAGTAGGAGTCGCGAGGTGAAGAGTGTATGTGTGTGTGTGTGCGTGTGTGCGTGTGTGTGCGTGTGTAAGTATGTGTGTGTGTTAGTTTGGCTTGCAGAGATAAGAACACGGCCGTGGCAAGAAGGCCCTGCCTGTCGTAAGAGGCGACTAATGGGTAGGAGTCGAGAGGTGAAGCGTGTATGTTTGTGTGTGTGTGTCTGTGCAAGTGTGTGTGTGTGTGTCCGTTCGGCTCGCAGAGATAAGAATACGTCCGTGGCAAGAAGGCCCTGCTGTCTTAAGAGGCGACTAATGGATAGGAGTCGAGAGGTGAAGAGTGTATGTGTGTGTGCGGGTGTGCGTGTGTGTGCATGTGTAAGTGTGTGTGTATATGTGTGTGTGTGTTTGGCTTGCAGAGATTAGAATACGGCCAAGGCAAGAAGGCCCTGCCTCTTGTAATGGGCGACTAATAAGTAGGAGTCGAGGGGTGAAGAGTGTATGTGTGTGTGTGCGTGTGTGCGTGTGTGTGCGTGTGTTTATGTGTGTGTGTCTGTTTGGCTTGCAGGGATAAGAATACGGCCGAGGCAAGAAGGCCCTGCCTCTTGTAATGGGCGAGTAATAAGTAGGAGTCGAGAGGTGAAGAGTGTATGTGTGTGTGTGCGTGTGTGCGTGTGTGTGTGCGTGTGTGAGTATATGTGTGTGTCCGTTCGGCTTGCAGAGATAAGAACATGGCCAAGGCAAGAAGGCCCTGCCTGTCGTTAGAGGCGACTAATGGGTAGGAGTCGAGAGGTGAAGCGTGTATGTTTGTGTGTGTGTGTCTGTGCAAGTGTGTGTGTGTGTGTCCGTTCGGCTCGCAGAGATAAGAATACGTCCGTGGCAAGAAGGCCCTGCCTGTCTTAAGAGGCGACTAATGGATAGGAGTCGAGAGGTGAAGAGTGTATGTGTGTGTGCGGGTGTGCGTGTGTGTGCATGTGTAAGTGTGTGTGTATATGTGTGTGTGTGTTTGGCTTGCAGAGATTAGAATACGGCCAAGGCAAGAAGGCCCTGCCTCTTTTAATGGGCGACTAATAAGTAGGAGTCGAGGGGTGAAGAGTGTATGTGTGTGTGTGCGTGTGTGCGTGTGTGTGCGTGTGTGTATGTGTGTGTGTCCGTTCGGCTTGCAGAGATAAGAACATGGCCAAGGCAAGAAGGCCCTGCCTGTCGTTAGAGGCGACTAATAGGTAGGAGTCGAAAGGTGGAGAGTGTAAGTGTGTGTGCGTGTGTGCGTGTGTGTGTGCGTGTGTGAGTATATGTGTGTGTCCGTTCGGCTTGCAGAGATAAGAACATGGCCAAGGCAAGAAGGCCCTGCCTGTCGTTAGAGGCGACTAATAGGTAGGAGTCGAAAGGTGGAGAGTGTGTGCGTGTGCGTGTGCGTGTGCGTGTGTGCGTGTGTGTGTCTGCGTGTAAGCGTGCGTGTGTGTGAGTGTGTGTGTATGTCCGTTCGGCTCGCGGAGATAGGAACATGGCTGTGGCAAGAAGGCCCTGCCTGTTGTAAGGGGCGACTAATAGGTAGGAGTCGAGAGGTGAAGAGTGTATGTGTGTGTGCGTGTGTGCCTGTGTGCGTGTAAGTGTGTGTATGTGTGTGTGTGAGTGTGTGTGTGTGCGGTCGGCTCGCAGAGATAAGAACACGGCCGTGGCAAGAAGGCCCTGCCTGTCGTAAGAGGCGACTATTGGGTAGGAGTCGAGAGGTGAAGAGTGTATGTGTCTGTGTGCGTGTGTGTGTGCGTGTGTGAGTATGTTTGTGTGTCCGTTCGGCTTGCAGAGATAAGAACAAGGCCGAGGCAAGAAGGCCCTGCCTGTGGTAAGAGGCGACTAATAGGTAGGAGTCGAGAGGTGAAGAGTGTATGTGTGTATGTGCCTGTGTGCGTGTGTGTGTGTGTGTACGTGTGTGAGTATGTGTGTGTGTCCGTTCGGCTTGCAGAGATAAAAACACGGCCGTGGCAAGAAGGCCCTGCCTTTCGTAAGAGGTGACTAATGGGTAGGAGTCGAAAGGTGAAGAGTGTATGTGTGTGTGTGCCTGTGTGCGTGTGTGTGCGTGTGTGAGTGTGTGTGTATGTGTGTGTGTCCGTTTGGCTTGCAGAGATAAGAATACGGCCGAGGCAAGAAGGATCTGCCTCTTGTAAGGGGCGACTAATAAGTAGGAGTCGGGAGGTGAAGAGTGTATATGTGTGTGTGTGCGTGTGTGCGTGTGTGTGTGCGTGTGTGGGTATGTGTGTGTGTTAGTTCGGCTTGCAGAAATAAGAACACGACCGAGGCAAGAAGGCCCTGCCTATCGTAAGAGGCGACTAATAGGTAGGAGTCGACAGGTGAAGAATGTATTGGTGTGTGCGTGTGTGCGTGTTTGTGTGTGTGTGAGTGTATGTGTGTGTGCGTGTGTGCGTGCGTGTGTGTGTGTGTTTGTGAGTGTGTGTTTGTGTATGTGAGTGTGTGTTTGTGTATGTGTGTGTGTGTGTGTCCCTTCGGCTCGCAGAGATAAGAAAACAGCCGTGGCAAGAAGGCCATGCAAATCGTACGGGGCGACTGATGGGTAGGAGTCGAGAGGTGAAGAGTGGGCGACTAATAAGTAGGAGTCGAGAGGTGAAGAGTGTATGTGTGTGCGTGTGTGCGTGCGTGTATGAGTGTGTGTGTGTGTATGTGTGTGTGTGTCAGTGTGTGTGTGTCCGATCGCCTCGCAGAGATGAGAACACGGCCGTGGCATGAAGGCCCTGCCTGTCGTAATAGGCGACTAATGGGTAGGAGTCGAGAGGTGAAGAGTGTATGTGTGTGTGTGTGCGTGTGTGCGTGTGTGTGCATGTGTAAGTGTGTGTGTATGTGTGTGTGTCTGTTTGGCTTGCAAAGATAAGAATACGGCCGAGGCAAGAAGGCCTTGCCTTTTGTAAGGGGCGACTAATAAGTAGGAGTCGAGAGGTGAAGAGTGTATGTGTGTGCCTGTGTGCGTGTGTTTGTGTGTGCGTGTGTGTGTGTGTCCGTTCGGCTTGCAGAGATAAGAACATGGCCAAGGCAAGAAGGCCCTGCCTGTCGTTAGAGGCGACTAATAGGTAGGAGTCGAAAGGTGGAGAGTGTGTGCGTGTGCGTGTGCGTGTGCGTGTTTGCGTGTGTGTGTCTGCGTGTAAGCGTGCGTGTGTGTGAGTGTGTGTGTTTGTCCGTTCGGCTCGCGGAGATAGGAACATGGCTGTGGCAAGAAGGCCCTGCCTGTTGTAAGGGGCGACTAATAGGTAGGAGTCGAGAGGTGAAGAGTGTATGTGTGTGTGCGTGTGTGCGTGTGTGTGCGCGTGTGTAAGTATGTGTGTGTGTCCGTTCGGCTTGCAGAGATAAGAATACGTCCGTGGCAAGAAGTCCCTGAATGTGGTAAGAGGCGACTAATGGGTAGGAGTCGAGAGGTTAAGAGTGTATGTGTGTGTGTGTGTGAGTGTGTGTCCGTTCGGCCCGCAGAGATAAGAATACGTCCGTGGCAAGAAGGCCCTGCCTGTCTTAAGAGGCGACTAATGGATAGGGTCGAGAGGTGGAGAGTGTGTGCGTGTGCGTGTGCGTGTTCGTGTGCGTGTGTGCGTGTGTGCCTGTGTGCGTGTAAGTGTGTGTATGTGTGTGTGTGAGTGTGTGTGTGTGCGGTCGGCTCGCAGAGATAAGAACACGGCCGTGGCAAGAAGGCCCTGCCTGTCGTAAGAGGCGACTATTGGGTAGGAGTCGAGAGGTGAAGAGTGTATGTGTGTGTGTGTGCGTGTGTGTGTGCGTGTGTGAGTATGTTTGTGTGTCCGTTCGGCTTGCAGAGATAAGAACACGGCCGAGGCAAGAAGGCCCTGCCTGTCGTAAGAGGCGACTAATAGGTAGGAGTCGAGAGGTGAAGAGTGTATGTGTGTATGTGCCTGTGTGCGTGTGTGTGTGTGTGTGTGTGTACGTGTGTGAGTATGTGTGTGTGTCCGTTCGGCTTGCAGAGATAAAAACACGGCCGTGGCAAGAAGGCCCTGCCTTTCGTAAGAGGTGACTAATGGGTAGGAGTCGAAAGGTGAAGAGTGTATGTGTGTGTGTGCCTATGTGCGTGTGTGTGCGTGTGTGAGTGTGTGTGTATGTGTGTGTGTCCGTTTGGCTTGCAGAGATAAGAATACGGCCGAGGCAAGAAGGATCTGCCTCTTGTAAGGGGCGACTAATAAGTAGGAGTCGGGAGGTGAAGAGTGTATGTGTGCGTGTGTGCGTGTGTGTGTGCGTGTGTGGGTATGTGTGTGTGTTAGTTCGGCTTGCAGAAATAAGAACACGACCGAGGCAAGAAGGCCCTGCCTATCGTAAGAGGCGACTAATAGGTAGGAGTCGACAGGTAAAGAATGTATTGGTGTGTGCGTGTGTGCGTGTTTGTGTGTGTGTGAGTGTATGTGTGTGTGCGTGTGTGCGTGCGTGTGTGTGTGTGTTTGTGAGTGTGTGTTTGTGTATGTGTGTGTGTGTGTGTGTCCCTTCGGCTCGCAGAGATAAGAAAACAGCCGTGGCAAGAAGGCCATGCAAATCGTACGGGGCGACTAATGGGTAGGAGTCGAGAGGTGAAGAGTGGGCGACTAATAAGTAGGAGTCGAGAGGTGAAGAGTGTATGTGTGTGCGTGTGTGCGTGCGTGTATGAGTGTGTGTGTGTGTATGTGTGTGTGTGTCAGTGTGTGTGTGTCCGGTCGCCTCGCAGAGATGAGAACACGGCCGTGGCATGAAGGCCCTGCCAGTCGCAATAGGCGACTAATGGGTAGGAGTCGAGAGGTGAAGAGTGTATGTGTGTGTGTGTGCGTGTGTGCGTGTGTGTGCATGTGTAAGTGTGTGTGTATGTGTGTGTGTCTGTTTGGCTTGCAAAGATAAGAATACGGCCGAAGCAAGAAGGCCTTGCCTTTTGTAAGGGGCGACTAATAAGTAGGAGTCGAGAGGTGAAGAGTGTATGTGTGTGCCTGTGTGCGTGTGTTTGTGTGTGCGTGTGTGTGTTTGTCCGTTCGGCTTGCAGAGATAAAAATACGGCCGAGTCAAGAAGGACATGCCTCTTGTAATGGGCGACTAATAAGTAGGAGTCGAGAGGTGAAGAGTGTATGTGTGTGTGTGCGTGTGTGCGTGTGTGTGTGCGTGTGTGAGTATATGTGTGTGTCCGTTCGGCTTGCAGAGATAAAAACACGGCCAAGGCAAGAAGGCCCTGCCTGTCGTTAGAGGCGACTAATAGGTAGGAGTCGAAAGGTGGAGAGTGTGTGCGTGTGCGTGTGCGTGTGCGTGTGCGTGTGCGTGTGTGCGTGTGTGTGTCTGCGTGTAAGCGTGCGTGTGTGTGTGAGTGTGTGTGTATGTCCGTTCGGCTCGCGGAGATAAGAACATGGCTGTGGCAAGAAGGCCCTGCCTGTTGTAAGGGGCGACTAACAGGTAGGAGTCGAGAGGTGAAGAGTGTATGTGTGTGTGCGTGTGTGCGTGTGTGTGCGCGTGTGTAAGTATGTGTGTGTGTCCGTTCGGCTTGCAGAGATAAGAATACGTCCGTGGCAAGAAGTCCCTGAATGTGGTAAGAGGCGACTAATGGGTAGGAGTCGAGAGGTTAAGAGTGTATGTGTGTGTGTGTGTGTGTGTGAGTGTGTGTCCGTTCGGCCCGCAGAGATAAGAATACGTCCGTGGCAAGAAGGCCCTGCCTGTCTTAAGAGGCGACTAATGGATAGGAGTCGAGAGGTGGAGAGTGTGTGCGTGTGCGTGTTCGTGTGCGTGTGTGCGTGTGTGCCTGTGTGCGTGTAAGTGTGTGTATGTGTGTGTGTGAGTGTGTGTGTGTGCGGTCGGCTCGCAGAGATAAGAACACGGCCGTGGCAAGAAGGCCCTGCCTGTCGTAAGAGGCGACTATTGGGTAGGAGTCGAGAGGTGAAGAGTGTATGTGTGTGTGTGCGTGTTTGTGTGCGTGTGTGAGTATGTTTGTGTGTCCGTTCGGCTTGCAGAGATAAGAACACGGCCGAGGCAAGAAGGCCCTGCCTGTCGTAAGAGGCGACTAATAGGTAGGAGTCGAGAGGTGAAGACTGTATGTGTGTGTGTGTGCCTGTGTGCGTGTGTGTGTGTGTGTGCGTGTGTGAGTATGTGTGTGTGTCCGTTCGGCTTGCAGAGATAAGAACACGGCCGTGGCAAGAAGGCCCTGCCTTTCGTAAGAGGCGACTAATGGGTAGGAGTCGAAAGGTGAAGAGTGTATGTGTGTGTGTGCCTGTGTGCGTGTGTGTGCGTGTGTGAGTGTGTGTGTATGTGTGTGTGTCCGTTTGGCTTGCAGAGATAAGTATACGGCCGAGGCAAGAAGGATCTGCCTCTTGTAAGGGGCGACTAATAAGTAGGAGTCGGGAGGTGAAGAGTGTATGTGTGTGTGTGTGTGCGTGTGTGCGTGTGTGTGTGCGTGTGTGGGTATGTGTGTGTGTTAGTTCGGCTTGCAGAAATAAGAACACGACCGAGGCAAGAGGGCCCTGCCTATCGTAAGAGGCGACTAATAGGTAGGATTCGACAGGTGAAGAATGTATTGGTGTGTGCGTGTGTGCGTGTTTGTGAGTGTGTGAGTGTATGTGTGTGTGCGTGTGTGCGTGCGTGTGTGTGTGCGTTTGTGAGTGTGTGTTTGTGTATGTGTGTGTGTGTCCCTTCGGCTCGCAGAGATAAGAAAACAGCCGTGGCAAGAAGGCCATGCAAATCGTACGGGGCGACTAATGGGTAGGAGTCGAGAGGTGAAGAGTGGGCGACTAATAAGTAGGAGTCGAGAGGTGAAGAATGTATGTGTGTGTGTGAGTGTATGAGTGTGTGCGTGTGTGCGTGCGTGTGTGCGTGTGTGTGTGTGGGTGTGTGTGTATGTGTGTGTGTCCCTTCGCTCGCAAAAATAAGAAAACAGCGGTGGCAAGAAGGTCATGCCTGTCGTAAGAGGCGACTAATGGATAGGAGTCAAGAGGTGGAGAGTGTGTGCGTGTGCGTGTGCGTGTGTGAGTATGTGTGTGTGTCTGTTCAAGTTGCAGAGATAAGAACATGGCCGTGGCAAGAACGCCCTGCCTGTCGTAAGAGGCGACTAATGGGTAGGAGTCGAGAGGTAAAGAGTGTATGTGTGTGTGTGTGTGCGTGTGTGCGTGTGTGTGTGCGTGTGTGTGTGTGAGTGTGTGTGTGAGTGTGTGTGTGTATTTGTGTGTGTCCCTTCGCTCGCAGAGATAAGAAAACAGCGGTGGCAAGAAGGCCATGCCTGTCGTAAGAGGCGACTAATGGATAGGAGTCAAGAGGTGGAGAGTGTGTGCGTGTGCGTGTGCGTGTGTGAGTATGTGTGTGTGTCTGTTCAAGTTGCAGAGATAAGAACATGGCCGTGGCAAGAAGGCCATGCCTGTCGTAAGAGGCGACTAATGGATGGGAGTCAAGAGGTGAAGAGTGTGTGTGTGTCTGTGCGTGTGTGCGTGCGTGTGTGCGTGTGTGTGTGTGGGTGTGTGTGTATGTGTGTGTGTCCCTTCGCTCGCAAAAATAAGAAAACAGCGGTGGCAAGAAGGTCATGCCTGTCGTAAGAGGCGACTAATGGATAGGAGTCAAGAGGTGGAGAGTGTGTGCGTGTGCGTGTGCGTGTGTGAGTATGTGTGTGTGTCTGTTCAAGTTGCAGAGATAAGAACATGGCCGTGGCAAGAAGGCCCTGCCTGTCGTAAGAGGCGACTAATGGGTAGGAGTCGAGAGGTAAAGAGTGTATGTGTGTGTGTGTGTGCGTGTGTGCGTGTGTGTGTGCGTGTGTGTGTGTGAGTGTGTGTGTGAGTGTGTGTGTGTATTTGTGTGTGTCCCTTCGCTCGCAGAGATAAGAAAACAGCGGTGGCAAGAAGGCCATGCCTGTCGTAAGAGGCGACTAATGGATAGGAGTCAAGAGGTGGAGAGTGTGTGCGTGTGCGTGTGCGTGTGTGAGTATGTGTGTGTGTCTGTTCAAGTTGCAGAGATAAGAACATGGCCGTGGCAAGAAGGCCATGCCTGTCGTAAGAGGCGACTAATGGATGGGAGTCAAGAGGTGAAGAGTGTGTGTGTGTCTGTGCGTGTGTGCGTGCGTGTGTGCGTGTGTGTGTGTGAGTGTGTGTGTGTATTTGTGTGTGTCCCTTCGCTCGCAGAGATAAGAAAACAGCGGTGGCAAGAAGGCCATGCCTGTCGTAAGAGGCGACTAATGGATAGGAGTCAAGAGGTGGAGAGTGTGTGCGTGTGCGTGTGCGTGTGTGAGTATGTGTGTGTGTCTGTTCAAGTTGCAGAGATAAGAACATGGCCGTGGCAAGAAGGCCCTGCCTGTCGTAAGAGGCGACTAATGGGTAGGAGTCGAGAGGTAAAGAGTGTATGTGTGTGTGTGTGTGCGTGTGTGCGTGTGTGTGTGCGTGTGTCCGTGAGGCTTGCAGAGATAAGAATACGGCCAAGGCAAGAAGACCCTGCCTGTTGTAAGGGGCGACTAATAGGTAGGAGTCAAGAGATGAAGAGTGTATGTGTGTGTGTGCGTGTGTGTGTGTGTGCGTGTGTGAGTATGTGTGTGTGTCCGTTCGGCTTGCAGAGATAAGAATACGTCCGTGGCAAGAAGTCCCTGATGTCGTAAGAGGCGACTAATGGGTAGGAGTCGAGAGGTTAAGAGTGTATTTGTGTGTGTGTGAGTGTGTGTGTATCCGTTCGGCCCGCAGACATAAGAATACGTCCGTGACAAGAAGGCCCTGCCTGTCTTAAGAGGCGACTAATGGATAGGAGACGAGAGGTGGAGAGTGTGTGCGTGTGCGTATGCGTGTGCGTGTGTGCGTATGTGGGTGTGTGTGTGCGTGTGTGAGTATGTGTGTGTGTTAGTTCGGCTTGCAGAAATAAGAACACGACCGAGGCAAGAAGGCCCTGCCTATCGTAAGAGGCGACTAATGGGTAGGAGTCGAGAGGTGAAGAGTGTATGTGTGTGTGTGCGTGTGTGCGTGTGTGTGTGCGTGTGTGAGTATGTTTGTGTGTCCGTTCGGCTTGCAGAGATAAGAACACGGCCGAGGCAAGAAGGCCCTGCCTGTCGTAAGAGGCGACTAATAGGTAGGAGTCGAGAGGTGAAGAGTGTATGTGTGTATGTGCCTGTGTGCGTGTGTGTGTGTGTGTGTGTGTGCGTGTGTGAGTATGTGTGTGTGTCCGTTCGGCTTGCAGAGATAAGAACACGGCCGTGGCAAGAAGGCCCTGCCTTTCGTAAAAGGCGACTAATGGGTAGGAGTCGAAAGGTGAAGAGTGTATGTGTGTGTGTGCCTGTGTGAGTGTGTGTGTGCGTGTGTGAGTATGTGTGTGTGTTAGTTCGGCTTGCAGAAATAAGAACACGACCGAGGCAAGAAGGCCCTGCCTATCGTAAGAGGCGACTAATAGGTAGGAGTCGACAGGTGAAAAATGTATGTGTGTGTGCGTGTGTGCGTGTTTCTGTGTGTGAGTGTATGTGTGTGTGCGTGTGTGCGTGCGTGTGTGTGTGTGTTTGTGAGTGTGTGTGTGTGTGTATGTGTGTGTGTCCATTCGGCTCGCAGAGATAAGAAAACAGCCGTGGCAAGAAGGCCATTCAAATCGTACGGGGCGACTAATGGGTAGGAGTCGAGAGGTGAAGAGTGGGCTACTAATAAGTAGGAGTCGAGAGGTGAAGAGTGTGTGTGTGTCTGTGCGTGTGTGCGTGAGTGTGTGAGTGTGTGTGTGTATGTGTGTGTGTCAGTGTGTGTGTGTCCGGTCGCCTCGCAGAGATGAAAACACGGCCGTAGCAAGAAGGCCCTGCCTGTCGTAAGAGGCGACTAATGGGTAGGAGTCGAGAGGTGAAGAGTGTATGTGTGTGTGTGCGTGTGTGCGTGTGTGTGCATGTGTGTGTGTGTATGTGTGTGTGTCTGTTTGGCTTGCAGAGATAAGAATACGGCCGAGGCAAGAAGGCCTTGCCTTTTGTAAGTGGCGACTAATAAGTAGGAGTCGAGAGGTAAAGAGTGTATGTGTGTGTGCCTGTGTGCGTGTGTTTGTGTGTGCGTGTTTGTGTGTGTGCGTGTGTGTGTGTGTGTGTGTCCGTTCGGCTTGCAGAGATAAAAATACGGGCGAGGCAAGAAGGACATGCCTCTTGTAATGGGCGACTAATAAGTAGGAGTCGCGAGGTGAAGAGTGTATGTGTGTGTGTGCGTGTGTGCGTGTGTGTGCGTGTGTAAGTATGTGTGTGTGTTAGTTTGGCTTGCAGAGATAAGAACACGGCCGTGGCAAGAAGGCCCTGCCTGTCGTAAGAGGCGACTAATATGTAGGAGTCGAGAGGTGAAGCGTGTATGTTTGTGTGTGTGTGTCTGTGCAAGTGTGTGTGTGTGCCCGTTCGGCTCGCAGAGATAAGAATACGTCCGTGGCAAGAAGGCCCTGCCTGTCTTAAGAGGCGACTAATGGATAGGAGTCGAGAGGTGAAGAGTGTATGTGTGTGTGCGTGTGTGCGTGTGTGTGCATGTGTAAGTGTGTGTGTATATGTGTGTGTGTGTTTGGCTTGCAGAGATTAGAATACGGCCAAGGCAAGAAGGCCCTGCCTCTTGTAATGGGCGACTAATAAGTAGGAGTCGAGGGGTGAAGAGTGTATGTGTGTGTGTGTGCGTGTGTGCGTGTGTGTGCGTGTGTAAGTATGTGTGTGTGTTAGTTCGGCTTGCAGAGATAAGAACACGGCCGTGGCAAGAAGGCCCTGCCTGTCGTAAGAGGCGACTAATAGGTAGGAGTCGAGAGGTAAAGAGTGTATGTGTGTCTGTGCGTGTGTGTGCGTGTGTAAGCGTGTGTGTATGTGTGTGTGTCTGTTTGGCTTGCAGGGATAAGAATACGGCCGAGGCAAGAAGGCCCTGCCTCTTGTAATGGGCGAGTAATAAGTAGGAGTCGAGAGGTGAAGAGTGTATGTGTGTGTGTGCGTGTGTGCGTGTGTGTGTGCGTGTGTGAGTATATGTGTGTGTCCGTTCGGCTTGCAGAGATAAGAACATGGCCAAGGCAAGAAGGCCCTGCCTGTCGTTAGAGGCGACTAATAGGTAGGAGTCGAAAGGTGGAGAGAGTGTGCGTGTGCGTGTGCGTGTGCGTGTGTGCGTGTGTGTGTCTGCGTGTAAGCGTGCGTGTGTGTGAGTGTGTGTGTATGTCCGTTCGGCTCGCGGAGATAGGAACATGGCTGTGGCAAGAAGGCCCTGCCTGTTGTAAGGGGCGACTAATAGGTAGGAGTCGAGAGGTGAAGAGTGTATGTGTGTGTGCGTGTGTGCGTGTGTGTGCGCGTGTGTAAGTATGTGTGTGTGTCCGTTCGGCTTGCAGAGATAAGAATACGTCCGTGGCAAGAAGTCCCTGAATGTGGTAAGAGGCGACTAATGGGTAGGAGTCGAGAGGTTAAGAGTGATTGTGTGTGTGTGTGTGAGTGTGTGTCCGTTCGGCCCGCAGAGATAAGAATACGTCCGTGGCAAGAAGGCCCTGCCTGTCTTAAGAGGCGACTAATGGATAGGAGTCGAGAGGTGGAGAGTGTGTGCGTGTGCGTGTGCGTGTTCGTGTGCGTGTGTGCGTGTGTGCCTGTGTGCGTGTAAGTGTGTGTATGTGTGTGTGTGTGAGTGTGTGTGTGTGCGGTCGGCTCGCAGAGATAAGAACACGGCCGTGGCAAGAAGGCCCTGCCTGTCGTAAGAGGCGGCTATTGGGTAGGAGTCGAGAGGTGAAGAGTGTATGTGTGTGTGTGCGTGTGTGCGTGTGTGTGCGTGTGTTTATGTGTGTGTGTCTGTTTGGCTTGCAGGGATAAGAATACGGCCGAGGCAAGAAGGCCCTGCCTCTTGTAATGGGCGAGTAATAAGTAGGAGTCGAGAGGTGAAGAGTGTATGTGTGTGTGTGCGTGTGTGCGTGTGTGTGTGCGTGTGTGAGTATATGTGTGTGTCCGTTCGGCTTGCAGAGATAAGAACATGGCCAAGGCAAGAAGGCCCTGCCTGTCGTTAGAGGCGACTAATGGGTAGGAGTCGAGAGGTGAAGCGTGTATGTTTGTGTGTGTGTGTCTGTGCAAGTGTGTGTGTGTGTGTCCGTTCGGCTCGCAGAGATAAGAATACGTCCGTGGCAAGAAGGCCCTGCCTGTCTTAAGAGGCGACTAATGGATAGGAGTCGAGAGGTGAAGAGTGTATGTGTGTGTGCGGGTGTGCGTGTGTGTGCATGTGTAAGTGTGTGTGTATATGTGTGTGTGTGTTTGGCTTGCAGAGATTAGAATACGGCCAAGGCAAGAAGGCCCTGCCTCTTTTAATGGGCGACTAATAAGTAGGAGTCGAGGGGTGAAGAGTGTATGTGTGTGTGTGCGTGTGTGCGTGTGTGTGCGTGTGTGTATGTGTGTGTGTCCGTTCGGCTTGCAGAGATAAGAACATGGCCAAGGCAAGAAGGCCCTGCCTGTCGTTAGAGGCGACTAATAGGTAGGAGTCGAAAGGTGGAGAGTGTAAGTGTGTGTGCGTGTGTGCGTGTGTGTGTGCGTGTGTGAGTATATGTGTGTGTCCGTTCGGCTTGCAGAGATAAGAACATGGCCAAGGCAAGAAGGCCCTGCCTGTCGTTAGAGGCGACTAATAGGTAGGAGTCGAAAGGTGGAGAGTGTGTGCGTGTGCGTGTGCGTGTGCGTGTGTGCGTGTGTGTGTCTGCGTGTAAGCGTGCGTGTGTGTGAGTGTGTGTGTATGTCCGTTCGGCTCGCGGAGATAGGAACATGGCTGTGGCAAGAAGGCCCTGCCTGTTGTAAGGGGCGACTAATAGGTAGGAGTCGAGAGGTGAAGAGTGTATGTGTGTGTGCGTGTGTGCCTGTGTGCGTGTAAGTGTGTGTATGTGTGTGTGTGAGTGTGTGTGTGTGCGGTCGGCTCGCAGAGATAAGAACACGGCCGTGGCAAGAAGGCCCTGCCTGTCGTAAGAGGCGACTATTGGGTAGGAGTCGAGAGGTGAAGAGTGTATGTGTCTGTGTGCGTGTGTGTGTGCGTGTGTGAGTATGTTTGTGTGTCCGTTCGGCTTGCAGAGATAAGAACAAGGCCGAGGCAAGAAGGCCCTGCCTGTGGTAAGAGGCGACTAATAGGTAGGAGTCGAGAGGTGAAGAGTGTATGTGTGTATGTGCCTGTGTGCGTGTGTGTGTGTGTGTACGTGTGTGAGTATGTGTGTGTGTCCGTTCGGCTTGCAGAGATAAAAACACGGCCGTGGCAAGAAGGCCCTGCCTTTCGTAAGAGGTGACTAATGGGTAGGAGTCGAAAGGTGAAGAGTGTATGTGTGTGTGTGCCTGTGTGCGTGTGTGTGCGTGTGTGAGTGTGTGTGTATGTGTGTGTGTCCGTTTGGCTTGCAGAGATAAGAATACGGCCGAGGCAAGAAGGATCTGCCTCTTGTAAGGGGCGACTAATAAGTAGGAGTCGGGAGGTGAAGAGTGTATATGTGTGTGTGTGCGTGTGTGCGTGTGTGTGTGCGTGTGTGGGTATGTGTGTGTGTTAGTTCGGCTTGCAGAAATAAGAACACGACCGAGGCAAGAAGGCCCTGCCTATCGTAAGAGGCGACTAATAGGTAGGAGTCGACAGGTGAAGAATGTATTGGTGTGTGCGTGTGTGCGTGTTTGTGTGTGTGTGAGTGTATGTGTGTGTGCGTGTGTGCGTGCGTGTGTGTGTGTGTTTGTGAGTGTGTGTTTGTGTATGTGAGTGTGTGTTTGTGTATGTGTGTGTGTGTGTGTCCCTTCGGCTCGCAGAGATAAGAAAACAGCCGTGGCAAGAAGGCCATGCAAATCGTACGGGGCGACTGATGGGTAGGAGTCGAGAGGTGAAGAGTGGGCGACTAATAAGTAGGAGTCGAGAGGTGAAGAGTGTATGTGTGTGCGTGTGTGCGTGCGTGTATGAGTGTGTGTGTGTGTATGTGTGTGTGTGTCAGTGTGTGTGTGTCCGATCGCCTCGCAGAGATGAGAACACGGCCGTGGCATGAAGGCCCTGCCTGTCGTAATAGGCGACTAATGGGTAGGAGTCGAGAGGTGAAGAGTGTATGTGTGTGTGTGTGCGTGTGTGCGTGTGTGTGCATGTGTAAGTGTGTGTGTATGTGTGTGTGTCTGTTTGGCTTGCAAAGATAAGAATACGGCCGAGGCAAGAAGGCCTTGCCTTTTGTAAGGGGCGACTAATAAGTAGGAGTCGAGAGGTGAAGAGTGTATGTGTGTGCCTGTGTGCGTGTGTTTGTGTGTGCGTGTGTGTGTGTGTCCGTTCGGCTTGCAGAGATAAGAACATGGCCAAGGCAAGAAGGCCCTGCCTGTCGTTAGAGGCGACTAATAGGTAGGAGTCGAAAGGTGGAGAGTGTGTGCGTGTGCGTGTGCGTGTGCGTGTTTGCGTGTGTGTGTCTGCGTGTAAGCGTGCGTGTGTGTGAGTGTGTGTGTTTGTCCGTTCGGCTCGCGGAGATAGGAACATGGCTGTGGCAAGAAGGCCCTGCCTGTTGTAAGGGGCGACTAATAGGTAGGAGTCGAGAGGTGAAGAGTGTATGTGTGTGTGCGTGTGTGCGTGTGTGTGCGCGTGTGTAAGTATGTGTGTGTGTCCGTTCGGCTTGCAGAGATAAGAATACGTCCGTGGCAAGAAGTCCCTGAATGTGGTAAGAGGCGACTAATGGGTAGGAGTCGAGAGGTTAAGAGTGTATGTGTGTGTGTGTGTGAGTGTGTGTCCGTTCGGCCCGCAGAGATAAGAATACGTCCGTGGCAAGAAGGCCCTGCCTGTCTTAAGAGGCGACTAATGGATAGGGGTCGAGAGGTGGAGAGTGTGTGCGTGTGCGTGTGCGTGTTCGTGTGCGTGTGTGCGTGTGTGCCTGTGTGCGTGTAAGTGTGTGTATGTGTGTGTGTGAGTGTGTGTGTGTGCGGTCGGCTCGCAGAGATAAGAACACGGCCGTGGCAAGAAGGCCCTGCCTGTCGTAAGAGGCGACTATTGGGTAGGAGTCGAGAGGTGAAGAGTGTATGTGTGTGTGTGTGCGTGTGTGTGTGCGTGTGTGAGTATGTTTGTGTGTCCGTTCGGCTTGCAGAGATAAGAACACGGCCGAGGCAAGAAGGCCCTGCCTGTCGTAAGAGGCGACTAATAGGTAGGAGTCGAGAGGTGAAGAGTGTATGTGTGTATGTGCCTGTGTGCGTGTGTGTGTGTGTGTGTGTGTACGTGTGTGAGTATGTGTGTGTGTCCGTTCGGCTTGCAGAGATAAAAACACGGCCGTGGCAAGAAGGCCCTGCCTTTCGTAAGAGGTGACTAATGGGTAGGAGTCGAAAGGTGAAGAGTGTATGTGTGTGTGTGCCTATGTGCGTGTGTGTGCGTGTGTGAGTGTGTGTGTATGTGTGTGTGTCCGTTTGGCTTGCAGAGATAAGAATACGGCCGAGGCAAGAAGGATCTGCCTCTTGTAAGGGGCGACTAATAAGTAGGAGTCGGGAGGTGAAGAGTGTATGTGTGCGTGTGTGCGTGTGTGTGTGCGTGTGTGGGTATGTGTGTGTGTTAGTTCGGCTTGCAGAAATAAGAACACGACCGAGGCAAGAAGGCCCTGCCTATCGTAAGAGGCGACTAATAGGTAGGAGTCGACAGGTAAAGAATGTATTGGTGTGTGCGTGTGTGCGTGTTTGTGTGTGTGTGAGTGTATGTGTGTGTGCGTGTGTGCGTGCGTGTGTGTGTGTGTTTGTGAGTGTGTGTTTGTGTATGTGTGTGTGTGTGTGTGTCCCTTCGGCTCGCAGAGATAAGAAAACAGCCGTGGCAAGAAGGCCATGCAAATCGTACGGGGCGACTAATGGGTAGGAGTCGAGAGGTGAAGAGTGGGCGACTAATAAGTAGGAGTCGAGAGGTGAAGAGTGTATGTGTGTGCGTGTGTGCGTGCGTGTATGAGTGTGTGTGTGTGTATGTGTGTGTGTGTCAGTGTGTGTGTGTCCGGTCGCCTCGCAGAGATGAGAACACGGCCGTGGCATGAAGGCCCTGCCAGTCGCAATAGGCGACTAATGGGTAGGAGTCGAGAGGTGAAGAGTGTATGTGTGTGTGTGTGCGTGTGTGCGTGTGTGTGCATGTGTAAGTGTGTGTGTATGTGTGTGTGTCTGTTTGGCTTGCAAAGATAAGAATACGGCCGAAGCAAGAAGGCCTTGCCTTTTGTAAGGGGCGACTAATAAGTAGGAGTCGAGAGGTGAAGAGTGTATGTGTGTGCCTGTGTGCGTGTGTTTGTGTGTGCGTGTGTGTGTTTGTCCGTTCGGCTTGCAGAGATAAAAATACGGCCGAGTCAAGAAGGACATGCCTCTTGTAATGGGCGACTAATAAGTAGGAGTCGAGAGGTGAAGAGTGTATGTGTGTGTGTGCGTGTGTGCGTGTGTGTGTGCGTGTGTGAGTATATGTGTGTGTCCGTTCGGCTTGCAGAGATAAAAACACGGCCAAGGCAAGAAGGCCCTGCCTGTCGTTAGAGGCGACTAATAGGTAGGAGTCGAAAGGTGGAGAGTGTGTGCGTGTGCGTGTGCGTGTGCGTGTGCGTGTGCGTGTGTGCGTGTGTGTGTCTGCGTGTAAGCGTGCGTGTGTGTGTGAGTGTGTGTGTATGTCCGTTCGGCTCGCGGAGATAAGAACATGGCTGTGGCAAGAAGGCCCTGCCTGTTGTAAGGGGCGACTAACAGGTAGGAGTCGAGAGGTGAAGAGTGTATGTGTGTGTGCGTGTGTGCGTGTGTGTGCGCGTGTGTAAGTATGTGTGTGTGTCCGTTCGGCTTGCAGAGATAAGAATACGTCCGTGGCAAGAAGTCCCTGAATGTGGTAAGAGGCGACTAATGGGTAGGAGTCGAGAGGTTAAGAGTGTATGTGTGTGTGTGTGTGTGTGTGAGTGTGTGTCCGTTCGGCCCGCAGAGATAAGAATACGTCCGTGGCAAGAAGGCCCTGCCTGTCTTAAGAGGCGACTAATGGATAGGAGTCGAGAGGTGGAGAGTGTGTGCGTGTGCGTGTTCGTGTGCGTGTGTGCGTGTGTGCCTGTGTGCGTGTAAGTGTGTGTATGTGTGTGTGTGAGTGTGTGTGTGTGCGGTCGGCTCGCAGAGATAAGAACACGGCCGTGGCAAGAAGGCCCTGCCTGTCGTAAGAGGCGACTATTGGGTAGGAGTCGAGAGGTGAAGAGTGTATGTGTGTGTGTGCGTGTTTGTGTGCGTGTGTGAGTATGTTTGTGTGTCCGTTCGGCTTGCAGAGATAAGAACACGGCCGAGGCAAGAAGGCCCTGCCTGTCGTAAGAGGCGACTAATAGGTAGGAGTCGAGAGGTGAAGACTGTATGTGTGTGTGTGTGCCTGTGTGCGTGTGTGTGTGTGTGTGCGTGTGTGAGTATGTGTGTGTGTCCGTTCGGCTTGCAGAGATAAGAACACGGCCGTGGCAAGAAGGCCCTGCCTTTCGTAAGAGGCGACTAATGGGTAGGAGTCGAAAGGTGAAGAGTGTATGTGTGTGTGTGCCTGTGTGCGTGTGTGTGCGTGTGTGAGTGTGTGTGTATGTGTGTGTGTCCGTTTGGCTTGCAGAGATAAGTATACGGCCGAGGCAAGAAGGATCTGCCTCTTGTAAGGGGCGACTAATAAGTAGGAGTCGGGAGGTGAAGAGTGTATGTGTGTGTGTGTGTGCGTGTGTGCGTGTGTGTGTGCGTGTGTGGGTATGTGTGTGTGTTAGTTCGGCTTGCAGAAATAAGAACACGACCGAGGCAAGAGGGCCCTGCCTATCGTAAGAGGCGACTAATAGGTAGGATTCGACAGGTGAAGAATGTATTGGTGTGTGCGTGTGTGCGTGTTTGTGAGTGTGTGAGTGTATGTGTGTGTGCGTGTGTGCGTGCGTGTGTGTGTGCGTTTGTGAGTGTGTGTTTGTGTATGTGTGTGTGTGTCCCTTCGGCTCGCAGAGATAAGAAAACAGCCGTGGCAAGAAGGCCATGCAAATCGTACGGGGCGACTAATGGGTAGGAGTCGAGAGGTGAAGAGTGGGCGACTAATAAGTAGGAGTCGAGAGGTGAAGAATGTATGTGTGTGTGTGAGTGTATGAGTGTGTGCGTGTGTGCGTGCGTGTGTGCGTGTGTGTGTGTGGGTGTGTGTGTATGTGTGTGTGTCCCTTCGCTCGCAAAAATAAGAAAACAGCGGTGGCAAGAAGGTCATGCCTGTCGTAAGAGGCGACTAATGGATAGGAGTCAAGAGGTGGAGAGTGTGTGCGTGTGCGTGTGCGTGTGTGAGTATGTGTGTGTGTCTGTTCAAGTTGCAGAGATAAGAACATGGCCGTGGCAAGAACGCCCTGCCTGTCGTAAGAGGCGACTAATGGGTAGGAGTCGAGAGGTAAAGAGTGTATGTGTGTGTGTGTGTGCGTGTGTGCGTGTGTGTGTGCGTGTGTGTGTGTGAGTGTGTGTGTGAGTGTGTGTGTGTATTTGTGTGTGTCCCTTCGCTCGCAGAGATAAGAAAACAGCGGTGGCAAGAAGGCCATGCCTGTCGTAAGAGGCGACTAATGGATAGGAGTCAAGAGGTGGAGAGTGTGTGCGTGTGCGTGTGCGTGTGTGAGTATGTGTGTGTGTCTGTTCAAGTTGCAGAGATAAGAACATGGCCGTGGCAAGAAGGCCATGCCTGTCGTAAGAGGCGACTAATGGATGGGAGTCAAGAGGTGAAGAGTGTGTGTGTGTCTGTGCGTGTGTGCGTGCGTGTGTGCGTGTGTGTGTGTGGGTGTGTGTGTATGTGTGTGTGTCCCTTCGCTCGCAAAAATAAGAAAACAGCGGTGGCAAGAAGGTCATGCCTGTCGTAAGAGGCGACTAATGGATAGGAGTCAAGAGGTGGAGAGTGTGTGCGTGTGCGTGTGCGTGTGTGAGTATGTGTGTGTGTCTGTTCAAGTTGCAGAGATAAGAACATGGCCGTGGCAAGAAGGCCCTGCCTGTCGTAAGAGGCGACTAATGGGTAGGAGTCGAGAGGTAAAGAGTGTATGTGTGTGTGTGTGTGCGTGTGTGCGTGTGTGTGTGCGTGTGTGTGTGTGAGTGTGTGTGTGAGTGTGTGTGTGTATTTGTGTGTGTCCCTTCGCTCGCAGAGATAAGAAAACAGCGGTGGCAAGAAGGCCATGCCTGTCGTAAGAGGCGACTAATGGATAGGAGTCAAGAGGTGGAGAGTGTGTGCGTGTGCGTGTGCGTGTGTGAGTATGTGTGTGTGTCTGTTCAAGTTGCAGAGATAAGAACATGGCCGTGGCAAGAAGGCCATGCCTGTCGTAAGAGGCGACTAATGGATGGGAGTCAAGAGGTGAAGAGTGTGTGTGTGTCTGTGCGTGTGTGCGTGCGTGTGTGCGTGTGTGTGTGTGAGTGTGTGTGTGTATTTGTGTGTGTCCCTTCGCTCGCAGAGATAAGAAAACAGCGGTGGCAAGAAGGCCATGCCTGTCGTAAGAGGCGACTAATGGATAGGAGTCAAGAGGTGGAGAGTGTGTGCGTGTGCGTGTGCGTGTGTGAGTATGTGTGTGTGTCTGTTCAAGTTGCAGAGATAAGAACATGGCCGTGGCAAGAAGGCCCTGCCTGTCGTAAGAGGCGACTAATGGGTAGGAGTCGAGAGGTAAAGAGTGTATGTGTGTGTGTGTGTGCGTGTGTGCGTGTGTGTGTGCGTGTGTCCGTGAGGCTTGCAGAGATAAGAATACGGCCAAGGCAAGAAGACCCTGCCTGTTGTAAGGGGCGACTAATAGGTAGGAGTCAAGAGATGAAGAGTGTATGTGTGTGTGTGCGTGTGTGTGTGTGTGCGTGTGTGAGTATGTGTGTGTGTCCGTTCGGCTTGCAGAGATAAGAATACGTCCGTGGCAAGAAGTCCCTGATGTCGTAAGAGGCGACTAATGGGTAGGAGTCGAGAGGTTAAGAGTGTATTTGTGTGTGTGTGAGTGTGTGTGTATCCGTTCGGCCCGCAGACATAAGAATACGTCCGTGACAAGAAGGCCCTGCCTGTCTTAAGAGGCGACTAATGGATAGGAGACGAGAGGTGGAGAGTGTGTGCGTGTGCGTATGCGTGTGCGTGTGTGCGTATGTGGGTGTGTGTGTGCGTGTGTGAGTATGTGTGTGTGTTAGTTCGGCTTGCAGAAATAAGAACACGACCGAGGCAAGAAGGCCCTGCCTATCGTAAGAGGCGACTAATGGGTAGGAGTCGAGAGGTGAAGAGTGTATGTGTGTGTGTGCGTGTGTGCGTGTGTGTGTGCGTGTGTGAGTATGTTTGTGTGTCCGTTCGGCTTGCAGAGATAAGAACACGGCCGAGGCAAGAAGGCCCTGCCTGTCGTAAGAGGCGACTAATAGGTAGGAGTCGAGAGGTGAAGAGTGTATGTGTGTATGTGCCTGTGTGCGTGTGTGTGTGTGTGTGTGTGTGCGTGTGTGAGTATGTGTGTGTGTCCGTTCGGCTTGCAGAGATAAGAACACGGCCGTGGCAAGAAGGCCCTGCCTTTCGTAAAAGGCGACTAATGGGTAGGAGTCGAAAGGTGAAGAGTGTATGTGTGTGTGTGCCTGTGTGAGTGTGTGTGTGCGTGTGTGAGTATGTGTGTGTGTTAGTTCGGCTTGCAGAAATAAGAACACGACCGAGGCAAGAAGGCCCTGCCTATCGTAAGAGGCGACTAATAGGTAGGAGTCGACAGGTGAAAAATGTATGTGTGTGTGCGTGTGTGCGTGTTTCTGTGTGTGAGTGTATGTGTGTGTGCGTGTGTGCGTGCGTGTGTGTGTGTGTTTGTGAGTGTGTGTGTGTGTGTATGTGTGTGTGTCCATTCGGCTCGCAGAGATAAGAAAACAGCCGTGGCAAGAAGGCCATTCAAATCGTACGGGGCGACTAATGGGTAGGAGTCGAGAGGTGAAGAGTGGGCTACTAATAAGTAGGAGTCGAGAGGTGAAGAGTGTGTGTGTGTCTGTGCGTGTGTGCGTGAGTGTGTGAGTGTGTGTGTGTATGTGTGTGTGTCAGTGTGTGTGTGTCCGGTCGCCTCGCAGAGATGAAAACACGGCCGTAGCAAGAAGGCCCTGCCTGTCGTAAGAGGCGACTAATGGGTAGGAGTCGAGAGGTGAAGAGTGTATGTGTGTGTGTGCGTGTGTGCGTGTGTGTGCATGTGTGTGTGTGTATGTGTGTGTGTCTGTTTGGCTTGCAGAGATAAGAATACGGCCGAGGCAAGAAGGCCTTGCCTTTTGTAAGTGGCGACTAATAAGTAGGAGTCGAGAGGTAAAGAGTGTATGTGTGTGTGCCTGTGTGCGTGTGTTTGTGTGTGCGTGTTTGTGTGTGTGCGTGTGTGTGTGTGTGTGTGTCCGTTCGGCTTGCAGAGATAAAAATACGGGCGAGGCAAGAAGGACATGCCTCTTGTAATGGGCGACTAATAAGTAGGAGTCGCGAGGTGAAGAGTGTATGTGTGTGTGTGCGTGTGTGCGTGTGTGTGCGTGTGTAAGTATGTGTGTGTGTTAGTTTGGCTTGCAGAGATAAGAACACGGCCGTGGCAAGAAGGCCCTGCCTGTCGTAAGAGGCGACTAATATGTAGGAGTCGAGAGGTGAAGCGTGTATGTTTGTGTGTGTGTGTCTGTGCAAGTGTGTGTGTGTGCCCGTTCGGCTCGCAGAGATAAGAATACGTCCGTGGCAAGAAGGCCCTGCCTGTCTTAAGAGGCGACTAATGGATAGGAGTCGAGAGGTGAAGAGTGTATGTGTGTGTGCGTGTGTGCGTGTGTGTGCATGTGTAAGTGTGTGTGTATATGTGTGTGTGTGTTTGGCTTGCAGAGATTAGAATACGGCCAAGGCAAGAAGGCCCTGCCTCTTGTAATGGGCGACTAATAAGTAGGAGTCGAGGGGTGAAGAGTGTATGTGTGTGTGTGTGCGTGTGTGCGTGTGTGTGCGTGTGTAAGTATGTGTGTGTGTTAGTTCGGCTTGCAGAGATAAGAACACGGCCGTGGCAAGAAGGCCCTGCCTGTCGTAAGAGGCGACTAATAGGTAGGAGTCGAGAGGTAAAGAGTGTATGTGTGTCTGTGCGTGTGTGTGCGTGTGTAAGCGTGTGTGTATGTGTGTGTGTCTGTTTGGCTTGCAGGGATAAGAATACGGCCGAGGCAAGAAGGCCCTGCCTCTTGTAATGGGCGAGTAATAAGTAGGAGTCGAGAGGTGAAGAGTGTATGTGTGTGTGTGCGTGTGTGCGTGTGTGTGTGCGTGTGTGAGTATATGTGTGTGTCCGTTCGGCTTGCAGAGATAAGAACATGGCCAAGGCAAGAAGGCCCTGCCTGTCGTTAGAGGCGACTAATAGGTAGGAGTCGAAAGGTGGAGAGAGTGTGCGTGTGCGTGTGCGTGTGCGTGTGTGCGTGTGTGTGTCTGCGTGTAAGCGTGCGTGTGTGTGAGTGTGTGTGTATGTCCGTTCGGCTCGCGGAGATAGGAACATGGCTGTGGCAAGAAGGCCCTGCCTGTTGTAAGGGGCGACTAATAGGTAGGAGTCGAGAGGTGAAGAGTGTATGTGTGTGTGCGTGTGTGCGTGTGTGTGCGCGTGTGTAAGTATGTGTGTGTGTCCGTTCGGCTTGCAGAGATAAGAATACGTCCGTGGCAAGAAGTCCCTGAATGTGGTAAGAGGCGACTAATGGGTAGGAGTCGAGAGGTTAAGAGTGATTGTGTGTGTGTGTGTGAGTGTGTGTCCGTTCGGCCCGCAGAGATAAGAATACGTCCGTGGCAAGAAGGCCCTGCCTGTCTTAAGAGGCGACTAATGGATAGGAGTCGAGAGGTGGAGAGTGTGTGCGTGTGCGTGTGCGTGTTCGTGTGCGTGTGTGCGTGTGTGCCTGTGTGCGTGTAAGTGTGTGTATGTGTGTGTGTGTGAGTGTGTGTGTGTGCGGTCGGCTCGCAGAGATAAGAACACGGCCGTGGCAAGAAGGCCCTGCCTGTCGTAAGAGGCGGCTATTGGGTAGGAGTCGAGAGGTGAAGAGTGTATGTGTGTGTGTGCGTGTGTGTGTGCGTGTGTGAGTATGTTTGTGTGTCCGTTCGGCTTGCAGAGATAAGAACACGGCCGAGGCAAGAAGGCCCTGCCTGTCGTAAGAGGCGACTAATAGGTAGGAGTCGAGAGGTGAAGAGTGTATGTGTGTATGTGCCTGTGTGCGTGTGTGTGTGTGTACGTGTGTGAGTATGTGTGTGTGTCCGTTCGGCTTGCAGAGATAAAAACACGGCCGTGGCAAGAAGGCCCTGACTTTCGTAAGAGGTGACTAATGGGTAGGAGTCGAAAGGTGAAGAGTGTATGTGTGTGTGTGCCTGTGTGCGTGTGTGTGCGTGTGTGAGTGTGTGTGTATGTGTGTGTGTCCGTTTGGCTTGCAGAGATAAGAATACGGCCGAGGCAAGAAGGATCTGCCTCTTGTAAGGGGCGACTAATAAGTAGGAGTCGGGAGGTGAAGAGTGTATGTGTGTGTGTGCGTGTTTGCGTGTGTGTGTGCGTGTGTGGGTATGTGTGTGTGTTAGTTCGGCTTGCAGAAATAAGAACACGACCGAGGCAAGAAGGCCCTGCCTATCGTAAGAGGCGACTAATAGGTAGGAGTCGACAGGTGAAGAATGTATTGGTGTGTGCGTGTGTGCGTGTTTGTGTGTGTGTGAGTGTATGTGTGTGTGCGTGTGTGCGTGCGTGTGTGTGTGTGTTTGTGAGTGTGTGTTTGTGTATGTGTGTGTGTGTGTGTGTCCCTTTGGCTCGCAGAGATAAGAAAACAGCCGTGGCAAGAAGGCCATGCAAATCGTACGGGGCGACTAATGGGTAGGAGTCGAGAGGTGAAGAGTGGGCGACTAATAAGTAGGAGTCGAGAGGTGAAGAGTGTATGTGTGTGCGTGTGTGCGTGCGTGTATGAGTGTGTGTGTGTGTATGTGTGTGTGTGTCAGTGTGTGTGTGTCCGGTCGCCTCGCAGAGATGAGAACACGGCCGTGGCATGAAGGCCCTGCCTGTCGTAATAGGCGACTAATGGGTAGGAGTCGAGAGGTGAAGAGTGTATGTGTGTGTGTGTGCGTGTGTGCGTGTGTGTGCATGTGTAAGTGTGTGTGTATGTGTGTGTGTCTGTTTGGCTTGCAAAGATAAGAATACGGCCGAGGCAAGAAGGCATTGCCTTTTGTAAGGGGCGACTAATAAGTAGGAGTCGAGAGGTGAAGAGTGTATGTGTGTGCCTGTGTGCGTGTGTTTGTGTGTGCGTGTGTGTGTGTGTCCGTTCGGCTTGCAGAGATAAAAATACGGCCGAGTCAAGAAGGACATGCCTCTTGTAATGGGCGACTAATAAGTAGGAGTCGAGAGGTGAAGAGTGTATGTGTGTGTGTGCGTGTGTGCGTGTGTGTGTGCGTGTGTGAGTATATGTGTGTGTCCGTTCGGCTTGCAGAGATAACAACACGGCCAAGGCAAGAAGGCCCTGCCTGTCGTTAGAGGCGACTAATAGGTAGGAGTCGAAAGGTGGAGAGTGCGTGCGTGTGCGTGTGCGTGTGCGTGTGCGTGTGCGTGTGTGCGTGTGTTTGTCTGCGTGTAAGCGTGCGTGTGTGTGTGAGTGTGTGTGTATGTCCGTTCGGCTCGCGGAGATAAGAACATGGCTGTGGCAAGAAGGCCCTGCCTGTTGTAAGGGGCGACTAACAGGTAGGAGTCGAGAGGTGAAGAGTGTATGTGTGTGTGCGTGTGTGCGTGTGTGTCCGCGTGTGTAAGTATGTGTGTGTGTCCGTTCGGCTTGCAGAGATAAGAATACGTCCGTGGCAAGAAGTCCCTGAATGTGGTAAGAGGCGACTAATGGGTAGGAGTCGAGAGGTTAAGAGTGTATGTGTGTGTGTGTGTGAGTGTGTGTCCGTTCGGCCCGCAGAGATAAGAATACGTCCGTGGCAAGAAGGCCCTGCCTGTCTTAAGAGGCGACTAATGGATAGGAGTCGAGAGGTGGAGAGTGTGTGCGTGTGCGTGTGCGTGTTCGTGTGCGTGTGTGCGTGTGTGCCTGTGTGCGTGTAAGTGTGTGTATGTGTGTGTGTGAGTGTGTGTGTGTGCGGTCGGCTCGCAGAGATAAGAACACGGCCGTGGCAAGAAGGCCCTGCCTGTCGTAAGAGGCGACTATTGGGTAGGAGTCGAGAGGTGAAGAGTGTATGTGTGTGTGTGCGTGTGTGTGTGCGTGTGTGAGTATGTTTGTGTGTCCGTTCGGCTTGCAGAGATAAGAACACGGCCGAGGCAAGAAGGCCCTGCCTGTCGTAAGAGGCGACTAATAGGTAGGAGTCGAGAGGTGAAGAGTGTATGTGTGTGTGTGTGTGCCTGTGTGCGTGTGTGTGTGTGTGTGCGTGTGTGAGTATGTGTGTGTGTCCGTTCGGCTTGCAGAGATAAGAACACGGCCGTGGCAAGAAGGCCCTGCCTTTCGTAAGAGGCGACTAATGGGTAGGAGTCGAAAGGTGAAGAGTGTATGTGTGTGTGTGCCTGTGTGCGTGTGTGTGCGTGTGTGAGTGTGTGTGTATGTGTGTGTGTCCGTTTGGCTTGCAGAGATAAGAATAAGGCCGAGGCAAGAAGGATCTGCCTCCTGTAAGGGGCGACTAATAAGTAGGAGTCGGGAGGTGAAGAGTGTATGTGTGTGTGTGTGTGCGTGTGTGCGTGTGTGTGTGCGTGTGTGGGTATGTGTGTGTGTTAGTTCGGCTTGCAGAAATAAGAACACGACCGAGGCAAGAGGGCCCTGCCTATCGTAAGAGGCGACTAATAGGTAGGAGTCGACAGGTGAAGAATGTATTGGTGTGTGCGTTTGTGCGTGTTTGTGTGTGTGTGAGTGTATGTGTGTGTGCGTGTGTGCGTGCGTGTGTGTGTGCGTTTGTGAGTGTGTGTTTGTGTATGTGTGTGTGTGTCCCTTCGGCTCGCAGAGATAAGAAAACAGCCGTGGCAAGAAGGCCATGCAAATCGTACGGGGCGACTAATGGGTAGGAGTCGAGAGGTGAAAAGTGGGCGACTAATAAGTAGGAGTCGAGAGGTGAAGAGTGTATGTGTGTGTGCCTGTGTGCGTGTGTTTGTGTGTGCGTGTTTGTGTGTGTGCGTGTGTGTGTGTGTGTGTCCGTTCGGCTTGCAGAGATAAAAATACGGCCGAGGCAAGAAGGACATGCCTCTTGTAATGGGCGACTAATAAGTAGGAGTCGCGAGGTGAAGAGTGTATGTGTGTGTGTGCGTGTGTGCGTGTGTGTGAGTGTGTAAGTATGTGTGTGTGTTAGTTTGGCTTGCAGAGATAAGAACACGGCCGTGGCAAGAAGGCCCTGCCTGTCGTAAGAGGCGACTAATGGGTAGGAGTCGAGAGGTGAAGCGTGTATGTTTGTGTGTGTGTGTGTCTGTGCAAGTGTGTGTGTGTGCCCGTTCGGCTCGCAGAGATAAGAATACGTCCGTGGCAAGAAGGCCCTGCCTGTCTTAAGAGGTGACTAATGGATAGGAGTCGAGAGGTGAAGAGTGTATGTGTGTGTGCGTGTGTGCGTGTGTGTGCATGTGTAAGTGTGTGTGTATATGTGTGTGTGTGTTTGGCTTGCAGAGATTAGAATACGGCCAAGGCAAGAAGGCCCTGCCTCTTGTAATAGGCGACTAATAAGTAGGAGTCGAGGGGTGAAGAGTGTATGTGTGTGTGTGCGTGTGTGCGTGTGTGTGCGTGTGTAAGTATGTGTGTGTGTTAGTTCGGCTTGCAGAGATAAGAACACGGCCGTGGCAAGAAGGCCCTGCCTGTCGTAAGAGGCGACTAATAGGTAGGAGTCGAGAGGTAAAGAGTGTATGTGTGTGTGTGCGTGTGTGTGCGTGTGTAAGCGTGTGTGTATGTGTGTGTGTCTGTTTGGCTTGCAGGGATAAGAATACGGCCGAGGCAAGAAGGCCCTGCCTCTTGTAATGGGCGAGTAATAAGTAGGAGTCGAGAGGTGAAGAGTGTATGTGTGTGTGTGCGTGTGTGCGTGTGTGTGTGCGTGTGTGAGTATATGTGTGTGTCCGTTCGGCTTGCAGAGATAAGAACATGGCCAAGGCAAGAAGGCCCTGCCTGTCGTTAGAGGCGACTAATAGGTAGGAGTCGAAAGGTGGAGAGTGTAAGTGTGTGTGCGTGTGTGCGTGTGTGTGTGCGTGTGTGAGAATATGTGTGTGTCCGTTCGGCTTGCAGAGATAAGAACATGGCCAAGGCAAGAAGGCCCTGCCTGTCGTTAGAGGCGACTAATAGGTAGGAGTCGAAAGGTGGAGAGTGTGTGCGTGTGCGTGTGCGTGTGCGTGTGTGCGTGTGTGTGTCTGCGTGTAAGCGTGCGTGTGTGTGAGTGTGTGTGTATGTCCGTTCGGCTCGCGGAGATAGGAACATGGCTGTGGCAAGAAGGCCCTGCCTGTTGTAAGGGGCGACTAATAGGTAGGAGTCGAGAGGTGAAGAGTGTATGTGTGTGTGCGTGTGTGCGTGTGTGTGCGCGTGTGTAAGTATGTGTGTGTGTCCGTTCGGCTTGCAGAGATAAGAATACGTCCGTGGCAAGAAGTCCCTGAATGTGGTAAGAGGCAACTAATGGGTAGGAGTCGAGAGGTTAAGAGTGTATGTGTGTGTGTGTGTGAGTGTGTGTCCGTTCGGCCCGCAGAGATAAGAATACGTCCGTGGCAAGAAGGCCCTGCCTGTCTTAAGAGGCGACTAATGGATAGGAGTCGAGAGGTGGAGAGTGTGTGCGTGTGCGTGTTCGTGTGCGTGTGTGCGTGTGTGCCTGTGTGCGTGTAAGTGTGTGTATGTGTGTGTGTGAGTGTGTGTGTGTGCGGTCGGCTCGCAGAGATAAGAACACGGCCGTGGCAAGAAGGCCCTGCCTGTCGTAAGAGGCGACTATTGGGTAGGAGTCGAGAGGTGAAGAGTGTATGTGTGTATGTGCCTGTGTGCGTGTGTGTGTGTGTGTACGTGTGTGAGTATGTGTGTGTGTCCGTTCGGCTTGCAGAGATAAAAACACGGCCGTGGCAAGAAGGCCCTGCCTTTCGTAAGAAGTGACTAATGGGTAGGAGTCGAAAGGTGAAGAGTGTATGTGTGTGTGTGCGTGTGTGTGTGCGTGTGTGAGTATGTTTGTGTGTCCGTTCGGCTTGCAGAGATAAGAACACGGCCGAGGCAAGAAGGCCCTGCCTGTCGTAAGAAGCGACTAATAGGTAGGAGTCGAGAGGTGAAGAGTGTATGTGTGTATGTGCCTGTGTGCGTGTGTGTGTGTGTGTACGTGTGTGAGTATGTGTGTGTGTCCGTTCGGCTTGCAGAGATAAAAACACGGCCGTGGCAAGAAGGCCCTGCCTTTCGTAAGAAGTGACTAATGGGTAGGAGTCGAAAGGTGAAGAGTGTATGGGTGTGTGTGCCTGTGTGCGTGTGTGTGCGTGTGTGAGTGTGTGTGTATGTGTGTGTGTCCGTTTGGCTTGCAGAGATAAGAATACGGCCGAGGCAAGAAGGATCTGCCTCTTGTAAGGGGCGACTAATAAGTAGGATTCGGGAGGTGAAGAGTGTATGTGTGTGTGTGTGCGTGTGTGCGTGTGTGTGTGTGCGTGTGTGGGTATGTGTGTGTGTTAGTTCGGCTTGCAGAAATAAGAACACGACCGAGGCAAGAAGGCCCTGCCTATCGTAAGAGGCGACTAACAGGTAGGAGTCGACAGGTGAAGAATGTATTGGTGTGTGCGTGTGTGCGTGTTTGTGTGTGTGTGAGTGTATGTATATGTGTGCGTGTGTGCGTGCGTGTGTGTGTGTGTTTGTGAGTGTGTGTTTGTGTATGTGTGTGTGTGTGTGTCCCTTCGGCTCGCAGAGATAAGAAAACAGCCGTGGCAAGAAGGCCATGCAAATCGTACGGGGCGACTAATGGGTAGGAGTCGAGAGGTGAAGAGTGGGCGACTAATAAGTAGGAGTCGAGAGGTGAAGAGTGTATGTGTGTGCGTGTGTGCGTGCGTGTATGAGTGTGTGTGTATGTGTGTGTGTCAGTGTGTGTGTGTCCGGTCGCCTCGCAGAGATGAGAACACGGCCGTGGCATGAAGGCCCTGCCTGTCGTAATAGGCGACTAATGGGTAGGAGTCGAGAGGTGAAGAGTGTATGTGTGTGTGTGTGTGTGCGTGTGTGCGTGTGTGTGCATGTGTAAGTGTGTGTGTATGTGTGTGTGTCTGTTAGGCTTGCAGAGATAAGAATACGGCCGAGGCAAGAAGGCCTTGCCTTTTGTAAGGGGCGACTAATAAGTAGGAGTCGAGAGGTGAAGAGTGTATGTGTGTGCCTGTGTGCGTGTGTTTGTGTGTGCGTGTGTGTGTGTGTCCGTTCGGCTTGCAGAGATAAAAATACGGCCGAGTCAAGAAGGACATGCCTCTTGTAATGGGCGACTAATAAGTAGGAGTCGAGAGGTGAAGAGTGTATGTGTGTGTGTGCGTGTGTGCGTGTGTGTGTGCGTGTGTGAGTATATGTGTGTGTCCGTTCGGCTTGCAGAGATAAAAACACGGCCAAGGCAAGAAGGCCCTGCCTGTCGTTAGAGGCGACTAATAGGTAGGAGTCGAAAGGTGGAGAGTGTGTGCGTGTGCGTGTGCGTGTGCGTGTGTGCGTGTGTGTGTCTGCGTGTAAGCGTGCGTGTCTGCGTGAGTGTGTGTGTATGTCCGTTCGGCTCGCGGAGATAAGAACATGGCTGTGGCAAGAAGGCCCTGCCTGTTGTAAGGGGCGACTAACAGGTAGGAGTCGAGAGGTGAAGAGTGTATGTGTGTGTGCGTGTGTGCGTGTGTGTGCGCGTGTGTAAGTATGTGTGTGTGTCCGTTCGGCTTGCAGAGATAAGAATACGTCCGTGGCAAGAAGTCCCTGAATGTGGTAAGAGGCGACTAATGGGTAGGAGTCGAGAGGTTAAGAGTGTATGTGTGTGTGTGTGTGTGAGTGTGTGTCCGTTCGGCCCGCAGAGATAAGAATACGTCCGTGGCAAGAAGGCCCTGCCTGTCTTAAGAGGCGACTAATGGATAGGAGTCGAGAGGTGGAGAGTGTGTGCGTGTGCGTGTGCGTGTTCGTGTGCGTGTGTGCGTGTGTGCCTGTGTGCGTGTAAGTGTGTGTATGTGTGTGTGTGAGTGTGTGTGTGTGCGGTCGGCTCGCAGAGATAAGAACACGGCCGTGGCAAGAAGGCCCTGCCTCTCGTAAGAGGCGACTATTGGGTAGGAGTCGAGAGGTGAAGAGTGTATGTGTGTGTGTGCGTGTGTGTGTGCGTGTGTGAGTATGTTTGTGTGTCCGTTCGGCTTGCAGAGATAAGAACACGGCCGAGGCAAGAAGGCCCTGCCTGTCGTAAGAGGCGACTAATAGGTAGGAGTCGAGAGGTGAAGAGTGTATGTGTGTGTGTGCCTGTGTGCGTGTGTGTGTGTGTGTGTGCGTGTGTGAGTATGTGTGTGTGTCCGTTCGGCTTGCAGAGATAAGAACACGGCCGTGGCAAGAAGGCCCTGCCTTTCGTAAGAGGCGACTAATGGGTAGGAGTCAAAAGGTGAAGAGTGTATGTGTGTGTGTGCCTGTGTGCGTGTGTGTGCGTGTGTGAGTGTGTGTGTATGTGTGTGTGTCCGTTTGGCTTGCAGAGATAAGAATACGGCCGAGGCAAGAAGGATCTGCCTCTTGTAAGGGGCGACTAATAAGTAGGAGTCGGGAGGTGAAGAGTGTATGTGTGTGTGTGTGCGTGTGTGCGTGTGTGTGTGCGTGTGTGGGTATGTGTGTGTGTTAGTTCGGCTTGCAGAAATAAGAACACGACCGAGGCAAGAGGGCCCTGCCTATCGTAAGAGGCGACTAATAGGTAGGAGTCGACAGGTGAAGAATGTATTGGTGTGTGCGTGTGTGCGTGTTTGTGTGTGTGTGAGTGTATGTGTGTGTGCGTGTGTGCGTGCGTGTGTGTGTGCGTTTGTGAGTGTGTGTTTGTGTATGTGTGTGTGTGTCCCTTCGGCTCGCAGAGATAAGAAAACCGCCGTGGCAAGAAGGCCATGCAAATCGTACGGGGCGACTAATGGGTAGGAGTCGAGAGGTGAAGAGTGGGCGACTAATAAGTAGGAGTCGAGAGGTGAAGAGTGTATGTGTGTGCGTGTGTGCGTGCGTGTATGAGTGTGTGTGTATGTGTGTGTGTGTCAGTGTGTGTGTGTCCGGTCGCCTCGCAGAGATGAGAACACGGCCGTGGCATGAAGGCCCTGCCTGTCGTAATAGGCGACTAATGGGTAGGAGTCGAGAGGTGAAGAGTGTATGTGTGTGTGTGTGTGCGTGTGTGCGTGTGTGTGCATGTGTAAGTGTGTGTATGTGTGTGTGTCTGTTTGGCTTGCAGAGATAAGAATACGGCCGAGGCAAGAAGGCCTTGCCTTTTGTAAGGGGCGACTAATAAGTAGGAGTCGAGAGGTGAAGAGTGTATGTGTGTGTGCCTGTGTGCGTGTGTTTGTGTGTGCGTGTGTGTGTGTGTGTCCGTTCGGCTTGCAGAGATAAAAATACGGCCGAGTCAAGAAGGACATGCCTCTTGTAATGGGCGACTAATAAGTAGGAGTTGAGAGGTGAAGAGTGTATGTGTGTGTGTGCGTGTGTGCCTGTGTGTGCGTGTGTGAGTATGTGTGTGTGTTAGTTCGGCTTGCAGAGATAAGAACACGGCCGTGGCAAGAAGGCCCTGCCTGTCGTAAGAGGCGACTAATGGGTAGGAGTCGAGAGGTGAAGCGTGTATGTGTGTGTGTGTGTGTCTGTGCAAGTGTGTGTGTGTGTCCGTTCGGCTCGCAGAGATAAGAATACGTCCGTGGCAAGAAGGCCATGCCTGTCTTAAGAGGCGACTAATGGATAGGAGTCGAGAGGTGAAGAGTGTATGTGTGTGTGCGTGTGTGCGTGTGTGTGCATGTGTAAGTGTGTGTGTATGTGTGTGTGTGTGTGTGTGTTTGGCTTGCAGAGATTAGAATACGGCCAAGGCAAGAAGGCCCTGCCTCTTGTAATGGGCGACTAATAAGTAGGAGTCGAGGGGTGAAGAGTGTATGTGTGTGTGCGTGTGTGCGTGTGTGTGCGTGTGTAAGTATGTGTGTGTCTTAGTTCGGCTTGCAGAGATAAGAACACGGCCGTGGCAAGAAGGCCCTGCCTGTCGTAAGAGGCGACTAATGGGTAGGAGTCGAGAGGTAAAGAGTGTATGTGTGGGTGTGCGTGTGTGCGTGTGTGTGCGTGTGTAAGCGTGTGTGTATGTGTGTGTGTTAGTTTGGCTTGCAGAAATAAGAACACGACCGAGGCAAGAAGGCCCTGCCTATCGTAAGAGGCGACTAATAGGTAGGAGTCGAGAGGTGAAGAGTGTATGTGTGTGTGTGCGTGTGTGCGTGTGTGTGTGCGTGTGTGAGTATGTGTGTGTGTCCGTTCGGCTTGCAGAGATAAGAACACGGCCAAGGCAAGAAGGCCCTGCCTGTCGTTAGAGGCGACTAATAGGTAGGAGTCGAGAGGTGGAGAGTGTGTGCGTGTGCGTGTGCGTGTGCGTGTGTGCGTGTGTGTGTCTGCGTGTAAGCGTGCGTGTGTGTGTGAGTGTGTGTATGTCCGTTCGGCTCGCAGAGATAAGAACATGGCTGTGGCAAGAAGGCCCTGCCTGTTGTAAGGGGCGACTAATAGGTAGGAGTCGAGAGGTAAAGAGTGTATGTGTGTGTGCGTGTGTGCGTATGTGTGCGCGTGTGTAAGTATGTGTGTGTGTCCGTTCGACTTGCAGAGATAAGAATACGTCCGTGGCAAGAAGTCCCTGAATGTCGTAAGAGGCGACTATTGGGTAGGAGTCGAGAGGTTAAGAGTGTATGTCTGTGTGTGTGTGTGTGTGTGTGAGTGTGTGTGTGTCCGTTCGGCCCGCAGAGATAAGAATACGTCCGTGGCAAGAAGTCCCTGAATGTCGTAAGAGGCGACTAATAGGTAGGAGTCGAAAGGTGGAGAGTGTAAGTGTGTGTGCGTGTGTGCGTGTGTGTGTGCGTGTGTGAGAATATGTGTGTGTCCGTTCGGCTTGCAGAGATAAGAACATGGCCAAGGCAAGAAGGCCCTGCCTGTCGTTAGAGGCGACTAATAGGTAGGAGTCGAAAGGTGGAGAGTGTGTGCGTGTGCGTGTGCGTGTGCGTGTGTGCGTGTGTGTGTCTGCGTGTAAGCGTGCGTGTGTGTGAGTGTGTGTGTATGTCCGTTCGGCTCGCGGAGATAGGAACATGGCTGTGGCAAGAAGGCCCTGCCTGTTGTAAGGGGCGACTAATAGGTAGGAGTCGAGAGGTGAAGAGTGTATGTGTGTGTGCGTGTGTGCGTGTGTGTGCGCGTGTGTAAGTATGTGTGTGTGTCCGTTCGGCTTGCAGAGATAAGAATACGTCCGTGGCAAGAAGTCCCTGAATGTGGTAAGAGGCAACTAATGGGTAGGAGTCGAGAGGTTAAGAGTGTATGTGTGTGTGTGTGTGAGTGTGTGTCCGTTCGGCCCGCAGAGATAAGAATACGTCCGTGGCAAGAAGGCCCTGCCTGTCTTAAGAGGCGACTAATGGATAGGAGTCGAGAGGTGGAGAGTGTGTGCGTGTGCGTGTTCGTGTGCGTGTGTGCGTGTGTGCCTGTGTGCGTGTAAGTGTGTGTATGTGTGTGTGTGAGTGTGTGTGTGTGCGGTCGGCTCGCAGAGATAAGAACACGGCCGTGGCAAGAAGGCCCTGCCTGTCGTAAGAGGCGACTATTGGGTAGGAGTCGAGAGGTGAAGAGTGTATGTGTGTATGTGCCTGTGTGCGTGTGTGTGTGTGTGTACGTGTGTGAGTATGTGTGTGTGTCCGTTCGGCTTGCAGAGATAAAAACACGGCCGTGGCAAGAAGGCCCTGCCTTTCGTAAGAAGTGACTAATGGGTAGGAGTCGAAAGGTGAAGAGTGTATGTGTGTGTGTGCGTGTGTGTGTGCGTGTGTGAGTATGTTTGTGTGTCCGTTCGGCTTGCAGAGATAAGAACACGGCCGAGGCAAGAAGGCCCTGCCTGTCGTAAGAAGCGACTAATAGGTAGGAGTCGAGAGGTGAAGAGTGTATGTGTGTATGTGCCTGTGTGCGTGTGTGTGTGTGTGTACGTGTGTGAGTATGTGTGTGTGTCCGTTCGGCTTGCAGAGATAAAAACACGGCCGTGGCAAGAAGGCCCTGCCTTTCGTAAGAAGTGACTAATGGGTAGGAGTCGAAAGGTGAAGAGTGTATGTGTGTGTGTGCCTGTGTGCGTGTGTGTGCGTGTGTGAGTGTGTGTGTATGTGTGTGTGTCCGTTTGGCTTGCAGAGATAAGAATACGGCCGAGGCAAGAAGGATCTGCCTCTTGTAAGGGGCGACTAATAAGTAGGATTCGGGAGGTGAAGAGTGTATGTGTGTGTGTGTGCGTGTGTGCGTGTGTGTGTGCGTGTGTGGGTATGTGTGTGTGTTAGTTCGGCTTGCAGAAATAAGAACACGACCGAGGCAAGAAGGCCCTGCCTATCGTAAGAGGCGACTAACAGGTAGGAGTCGACAGGTGAAGAATGTATTGGTGTGTGCGTGTGTGCGTGTTTGTGTGTGTGTGAGTGTATGTATATGTGTGCGTGTGTGCGTGCGTGTGTGTGTGTGTTTGTGAGTGTGTGTTTGTGTATGTGTGTGTGTGTGTGTCCCTTCGGCTCGCAGAGATAAGAAAACAGCCGTGGCAAGAAGGCCATGCAAATCGTACGGGGCGACTAATGGGTAGGAGTCGAGAGGTGAAGAGTGGGCGACTAATAAGTAGGAGTCGAGAGGTGAAGAGTGTATGTGTGTGCGTGTGTGCGTGCGTGTATGAGTGTGTGTGTATGTGTGTGTGTCAGTGTGTGTGTGTCCGGTCGCCTCGCAGAGATGAGAACACGGCCGTGGCATGAAGGCCCTGCCTGTCGTAATAGGCGACTAATGGGTAGGAGTCGAGAGGTGAAGAGTGTATGTGTGTGTGTGTGTGTGCGTGTGTGCGTGTGTGTGCATGTGTAAGTGTGTGTGTATGTGTGTGTGTCTGTTAGGCTTGCAGAGATAAGAATACGGCCGAGGCAAGAAGGCCTTGCCTTTTGTAAGGGGCGACTAATAAGTAGGAGTCGAGAGGTGAAGAGTGTATGTGTGTGCCTGTGTGCGTGTGTTTGTGTGTGCGTGTGTGTGTGTGTCCGTTCGGCTTGCAGAGATAAAAATACGGCCGAGTCAAGAAGGACATGCCTCTTGTAATGGGCGACTAATAAGTAGGAGTCGAGAGGTGAAGAGTGTATGTGTGTGTGTGCGTGTGTGCGTGTGTGTGTGCGTGTGTGAGTATATGTGTGTGTCCGTTCGGCTTGCAGAGATGAAAACACGGCCAAGGCAAGAAGGCCCTGCCTGTCGTTAGAGGCGACTAATAGGTAGGAGTCGAAAGGTGGAGAGTGTGTGCGTGTGCGTGTGCGTGTGCGTGTGTGCGTGTGTGTGTCTGCGTGTAAGCGTGCGTGTCTGCGTGAGTGTGTGTGTATGTCCGTTCGGCTCGCGGAGATAAGAACATGGCTGTGGCAAGAAGGCCCTGCCTGTTGTAAGGGGCGACTAACAGGTAGGAGTCGAGAGGTGAAGAGTGTATGTGTGTGTGCGTGTGTGCGTGTGTGTGCGCGTGTGTAAGTATGTGTGTGTGTCCGTTCGGCTTGCAGAGATAAGAATACGTCCGTGGCAAGAAGTCCCTGAATGTGGTAAGAGGCGACTAATGGGTAGGAGTCGAGAGGTTAAGAGTGTATGTGTGTGTGTGTGTGTGAGTGTGTGTCCGTTCGGCCCGCAGAGATAAGAATACGTCCGTGGCAAGAAGGCCCTGCCTGTCTTAAGAGGCGACTAATGGATAGGAGTCGAGAGGTGGAGAGTGTGTGCGTGTGCGTGTGCGTGTTCGTGTGCGTGTGTGCGTGTGTGCCTGTGTGCGTGTAAGTGTGTGTATGTGTGTGTGTGAGTGTGTGTGTGTGCGGTCGGCTCGCAGAGATAAGAACACGGCCGTGGCAAGAAGGCCCTGCCTGTCGTAAGAGGCGACTATTGGGTAGGAGTCGAGAGGTGAAGAGTGTATGTGTGTGTGTGCGTGTGTGTGTGCGTCTGTGAGTATGTTTGTGTGTCCGTTCGGCTTGCAGAGATAAGAACACGGCCGAGGCAAGAAGGCCCTGCCTGTCGTAAGAGGCGACTAATAGGTAGGAGTCGAGAGGTGAAGAGTGTATGTGTGTGTGTGTGCCTGTGTGCGTGTGTGTGTGTGTGTGTGCGTGTGTGAGTATGTGTGTGTGTCCGTTCGGCTTGCAGAGATAAGAACACGGCCGTGGCAAGAAGGCCCTGCCTTTCGTAAGAGGCGACTAATGGGTAGGAGTCAAAAGGTGAAGAGTGTATGTGTGTGTGTGCCTGTGTGCGTGTGTGTGCGTGTGTGAGTGTGTGTGTATGTGTGTGTGTCCGTTTGGCTTGCAGAGATAAGAATACGGCCGAGGCAAGAAGGATCTGCCTCTTGTAAGGGGCGACTAATAAGTAGGAGTCGGGAGGTGAAGAGTGTATGTGTGTGTGTGTGCGTGTGTGCGTGTGTGTGTGCGTGTGTGGGTATGTGTGTGTGTTAGTTCGGCTTGCAGAAATAAGAACACGACCGAGGCAAGAGGGCCCTGCCTATCGTAAGAGGCGACTAATAGGTAGGAGTCGACAGGTGAAGAATGTATTGGTGTGTGCGTGTGTGCGTGTTTGTGTGTGTGTGAGTGTATGTGTGTGTGCGTGTGTGCGTGCGTGTGTGTGTGCGTTTGTGAGTGTGTGTTTGTGTATGTGTGTGTGTGTCCCTTCGGCTCGCAGAGATAAGAAAACCGCCGTGGCAAGAAGGCCATGCAAATCGTACGGGGCGACTAATGGGTAGGAGTCGAGAGGTGAAGAGTGGGCGACTAATAAGTAGGAGTCGAGAGGTGAAGAGTGTATGTGTGTGCGTGTGTGCGTGCGTGTATGAGTGTGTGTGTATGTGTGTGTGTGTCAGTGTGTGTGTGTCCGGTCGCCTCGCAGAGATGAGAACACGGCCGTGGCATGAAGGCCCTGCCTGTCGTAATAGGCGACTAATGGGTAGGAGTCGAGAGGTGAAGAGT